>NW_016908953.1:539707-558378 GCF_001483705.2 Eufriesea mexicana
CTTCTAGCTCAAAGACCTATCGAGTCGCCTATCATCGAACGATCCAGCGATCCTCCTACAGATACCTAGTCTAATCTCGGTTAGACACTTTCATCTCGAAACCCACTCGCAAACTTCGCGTCAAACGGCTTAACCTTTCGCTGCACGTGCTCCACGATCCTCACCGCCGAATTTCCATCCTCGAATTTCACGAAACACCTCCGGTCTGCCGGCAACTTGCCAATCTAATCCTCCTACGACCAACCCTCGCTATTCTCTCGATTGGCCGGCCAGAACGGGCAACTCCGACGTCGGGACGATGGAACACTCGATCAAAGATCCAGCTTCGAGATCCCTGGACCGCTTCCTGCCGAGATAACACACGATCCCGATTGCGGCTCTATCGAGATAGCGAACCTGTTGATCCTTTCGACGACTCTCGACCGGACGAGTTTCAGCTCGCCGAGATTCCCATCGAGAGTCAGCGATTTGTTTGGATGCAGATCTCGTGGAACGCCGCTTCCGGGAACGACCCGTTCCTGCCTCCTAGACCCAGGCTTCCTCGCGGGCAAGATCGGCCACGCTGTTTCCGTGAAACGACAGATTGGTCAATAGCCGTTCGAAGCACGAGGCTGCTTCGTCTGGAAACGGATTCGTCGCGGTGTCCAAACTTGGCCATCCAACTTCTAGATGTCCAAGTTGGATCGTGGCGTGGAATAGATCGCTGGAGTCTTCCTAGAAAGCGATTAGTAAGCCACGATTGGAGCACGGGCTGAGCCGAGCTTCTGGACCTATTCTACTAGCCTTCGATGAAATCGAGGTTGCTTCTTTAATTGTTCCTTTGCTGGCTAGGTTTAGGTGATTGTACCTAGGTTGTAACTAGGTATGCAATTTGCTCTAGGATTCTTTACAGCACCAGTCCCACAGGATGTCAGAGATAGACACCGAGGAAGGAGATCGACGCGAAATTTTTGTGAGCAACGATCTGTAAGCTGTCAATATTAGCTCTATCTATCACTGCTTTTCTTATTAGCAATCACGATATCGAGGAGAAGACTGATCCAGGATTCTTTACAGAATCAGTCCCACAGGATAGACACTGTCAAACATAGACACCGATGAAGCAGATCGACTCGAAATTTTTATGAGCAACGATTTATAAGCTGCCAATGTTAGCTCTATCGCTGCTTCTGTTATTAGCAGTCACGATATCGAGGAGATGCTTCATCCAGGATTCTTTACAGAATCAGTCCCACGGAATGTCAAAGATCGACTCGAAATTCTGTGTGCAACGATCAACGAGCGAAACTGTCAATACTAGCTCTATCTATAATTGCTTCCGTTATTAGCAATCACGATATTGAGAAGCTTAATATGCATAGACACTGCCTAGCTTGATTAATTCCAATTTCCCGCGATAATCTACAAGCTTCTGGTTCTTCACTTACAGAATCAACTCCCCTATCCTCGATCTCACACGATATCAAGCACACACGCGCACTGCCAAAGTGCATCGACTCCACTCGCACGAACCCCAAAGAATCCTCGAAGAACACACTGGGATCTCGTCACATCCGGACGAAGGGAACTCGCGCACATGGAAAGTCAGTGAAAGAATTTCACTCGCGATGATTTCGAGGATGTTGGAAAAATCCTTCGACCAGATCGTCAGATCTGCTCACCGGATCTCATGATCGGCAGCTCCTCCGGGAGGAGGAGAGAGGTCGAGAGACGGATCAAAACATCGGCTGACCACCGCGAGGCGCGATTGGATCGACGAGCGTGCGCGCTGGCCGCGCGATTTCGAACATGATCGCGACGGAGTCGGATCGATCGCCGCGGCGAGATCGCTGGATCGGTAACGCGGCGGCGTAAAGTGCCGGAAGCGGCGGCGCGACCAAAATGGCGGAAGGTCAGGGTTCGCGCGGCGGCGGCGGACAGGGCGCGCGACGACGATGCCGATCGGAAGCGTGTCGAAGGATAAAACCGAGCGCACGGCGCAGGTAAGAGAGGTTTTCGAGCAACTACGAGCCGGTCAGAAGGCGGCGTGTCTTTCTCCCCTGCATCGTGCATCGGCTCGCCGGAGAGAGGGAAATGGCGAAACCATGGTAGGAGGTAGAGTGTAGTGCAAAATGACGCGGGAGGGGAGACGTAGGTGAACGCGATAGATCCGTGGTACCCGGGGATCGGGATCGGGATCCTGTCGCGCCGCGCTGGTCAATGCGACCGGGAAAACGACCATGGTCGATGGGGAGTGTTGGGCGAGCAGAAAATTCGCTGGACGAGGATGAGTTATGGTGTTGGTCGAACTTTGGACGATGGTTATTATTGTAATTTCGGCCGAGACACTGGCGCGCAATTTTACCGGTGTTTTGAGGTTCGATAAGTATAGGTTTATCGGTTTCAAATGAGACTGCGGTCATAATTTTGCTAATTGAGAAGGAAAAATGATCGAGTTGGAAAAATGAAAAAAATGTTACAAATATTATCGCGAATGTAATAAATAAAAATTGTAGATACAAAAAGTTAGGTATTAATTAACTCTACCGGTGTTTTGAGGTTCGATAAGTATAGGTTTATCGGTTTCAAATGAGACTGCGGTTATAATTTTGCTAATTGAGAAGGAAAAATGATCGAGTTGGAAAAATGAAAAAGATGTTACAAATATTATCGCGAATGTAATAAATAAAAATTTTAGATACAAAGAGTTAAATATTAATTAACTCATTTGCACTAAAATTTTTTTTAATGCAACCGGTGGTGTTAATTAGTTTAGTCCGTGAACGGGGTTTGAGTATAGGATTACTCGTTTGTACCGCTGCCTTGAGATTTGGAAAATATATTTGCGAGCCTGGAGTGAGGCAATAACAATTTTGCTAGTATTTAAAAATTTGATAAATTCGAGGGAATTATGAGACAGAATTGTTGAATAGCGTAGAAGATATATCGAGAGAGGGATCTCTGAAGGAGGTTTAAAACTTGACAGACTTGTTAGAGGGAACTTCACTCGATGAATGAGTTTCATGACTCGTAAAACAGTGCTTGTAGCATTAACATCTTTATTATTCCAAATCACGATTAATTTCCTATCTTATCGTTATGCGATTAGTTGTAACGTGTTATTCTGCTTTAACTCGCAATTTTCTGGAATATAAGTGTTAATTGACCGACTATGATAATTAAATAATATCCGCAAATATTCCTCCTGTAGGCAAATATGGTAATCGCGAAAAATTAAGATATATTCGTAATTTAAAATTCCAAACGAGTAGACTAAAATAAAATATGAAATACCCAAGTCAATTCTTTTTCCAAAATATTCTATGCCCCCCAATAAAATCATAAATCACTTTCCTGCAATTGATAACAATTGTAATTATGGTTAACACCGCAAAGAAAAAGAAAGAATAAAATATACGTATATTTAAAAATTCGTTTCTAATACTCGAAAACAGTTTTGAACGTTGAACTATCACCTCTTCGTGGTTAGCACGCGCATTTCGCAACAGGTATTACGCAATCGGGAGGATGTGTCAATAAATTCAATTGCTGGTTAATTCACAAGCCAGCGGGGAAAGAAGCAGTGGTATAACGGAGATTTAACGGGGTTCCGTTTGTGAATTAACAGTCCTGAAGGCACGCTCTATTTCCGTGATACTGTTGCGCCTCGAAATCGCGCGCCTGTTACGATTCTGAAAATGGCGATCGCTAATTACCCGCGCGCCGCTGAAACGGTTAAAGAACGTTACGAAGTAACCTTGACTTAGAGGCCGGTTTTTACAGTTACGTTTATGAAAATACGTCCGGAATCGCAAGCTGTGAAACGTGAATACCCGCTCGGATTCCGACAAACTGCAGCGAATCTGACGGCCGTCGAAGAATAGCCGTCGAGTGTTGCTTAAAACGAAGATACGGCTACAAATTCCATCGAAACGGGAATTTTTAATGTAGAATATCCTGAGAGTAATTGCTTAGTTTCTAACGCGAAATTTTAATATCATTAATTGACTAGACTGCATTACTTGCGAAAGTAGAATTTTATTGACTGCTGCAATAATTGTAGAGTTGGTCAAGAAATTATTTCGATACTTTTAGTATTATTTATAATGGTAATTATACTTTTTGAAGAGAACGGAACAATTATTTTTGTGATCTATGATAAATAATTCCAATTAAAAACATTACGAAGAGCACTGTCTATTGCAAAAATCTAATAGAAAAGAGCAATGTTTTTCTAAAAAATAAAATTTGGCTACCTTGTTCATCGAAACAAAAATTTAGAAGGATATTCTAAGAATACTCATTTATTTTCTGGGATACTATGATGACACTGTTGAAGCAAACAGAAAATTATTTTTGCGATCTACGATAAATAATTCGAATTAAAAATATTGTAGAGAACACTGTATATTGCAAAAATCTAACAGAGAAGAGCAATGTTTCCCAAAGAAATAAAATTTGGCTACCTTGTTCATCGAAATAAAAATTTGGAAAAATATTCTACGAGTATCTACTTATTTCCTGGGACACCGTATTGACACGTTTGAAACAAATATAAAAATTATTTTTGCGATCTACGATAAATAATTCGAATTCAAAATATTCTAGAGAGCACTGTCTATTGCAAAAATGTAATAGAAAAGAACACTGTTTCCCAAAAAATAAAATTTGGCTAACTTGTTCATCGAAACAAAAATTTGAAAGAGTATTCTAAGAGTATTCATTTATTTTCTGAGACACTACGTTCACACTGTCGAAGCAAATAGAAAATTATTTTTGTGATCTACGATAAATAATTCCAAATCTAATAGAATTGCACTGTTTCCCAGAAAAATAAAATTTGTATTAAATTTTTATATTAAGAGTATTTACTAATTTCCTAGGTCACCGTGTTCATATTACTAATTAATTAGATCGTGTCATTTGCGACGTCAATTTCTATAGACATCGTTGCCACGAGCATATACAAGAAAATTCAAAGTAGCTGCGTTTTTCAGAATCAAAATCGGTCGTCGAGTTCTCTATTAAATTTCGCATCGGCGGAGGAATTTCCAGTCCTTTCGCCAAGGATTCTGAGAACTCGACCGTGTAAGAGATCCCTTGAAAGTCCTCTTAAGACGATCTTCGTGTTAATTCTCTCGAAGGTTCGATACACCTCTGCGAAGCATCGATTCGTGACGTTCACATGCTCGACCGTTGGCCAATGTTCTGCAAAGGAAGAAACGTTTCAAAGACGATGCACTCGAGTCGCAATTTTACGCACAGCTGACTTCGCTAACCCTTTGCTGTCAGTTGGTTCCTGCCTAAAGCAACAGGTGGTCGTCGACGCCACGTGTCGATCCTAGAGGTTGCCGACAATTTTCCATTTCCCGATTGCGCAACCTAATCGATACCTGAAAAACTCCGCTGAAAATATCTACGCTGATTCCCGAAGAAAATAATAAACAAAAATGGAAGACGAAAGTTTGATTATAAGCTATATTTATCCGTGGAGAAAAGAATCCTGGGTTCTCGCAAAAAATTGAATAAATGAATTTTAATTTCTGAAATAAATGAGTTCTTCGTTGATATTAATCGCCTTTGTCTGTCTTTGCCTGTCGTATCGAATAAATAATCATCCCCGACTTGAATCTCCAACAGTCATTTGTTCGTACGAGATAAAAATATTTACGACTTAATTATAGTATAATAACGTTAACAAAATTCATAGTGCTAAAGTAACGTCGGTAAATAAATTTTTAGTACACGGAATAAAACTCGATAGTCAGAGAAACGAGACTAATAACAGCGATAAAAACGAATAAATTCCAAAATTGCGAATATTTTACAATATACGGTAAAAGATACATCATCGTTAAATAATAGCACCGATAAAAGATCTACGAAAAATTCTGTATACAAATAAAATTCTAGTATCTAAAATAAAACTTAACATCCTAGGAAAAGAAATCTAATCCTCTGGATAAAAGATCTACGGAAAGCGACAAAATACTACACGTAGACTACATGAAAAGTAATATAATATAAAAAATATAATACAATATAATATTATAATAATACAGAAATAAAAAGGCCATGAAAATAAAGTAATAAAATTCCAGTGGTTCGAATAAAAATTTGAAAGGAAGAAAAAAATCACGAGGACAATGTGTACGTGAATAAAAGACTGGCATTTCGAGTGAAAAATTAACATACACGGAAAGAGAAATCCACCAACAACGTGATGGAACACGACCTCGTCGGCGAGAACGAGAAGAAAGAAATGGTGAACGCGAATAAAGCGCAGAGTAGCCTTTACCAATCCTTTAGTAGCTCGTATATTGTTCGATAGGGATTTTACAGGTGTACATTAATGGGAACAACATCTATGTGTGACTCGTCGTAAATACAGCCGGAGTTGTGTGTCCGTCACGCTACAAATCGTTTAATACGTGTTCGATACAATTTGAACCATCTATTTTTAATAATCGGTAGACTTCGTTCCTATACATACGGTAGACAGATATACAAAAACATCGTATCGTACAAAATAGTAGCAGTAGTATCACCACCAGTTTCGTTCCCACGGGTTCTTCTCTTATGTACGGTACCCTCTCATTGACCCGCCATATTTCCAGCTTACCCCTGTATTTCGTAACAAACCGTAGAAAAATACGATCTTCCAACCCTTTACTTGGCCACCAATTCGTTCTTTCCCGATAAAAATCTGCCATCTTCTTCTCGCAAATTTTCTCCATTTTGAAAACGATAAAGAAGATCAAACGCCACGACGAAGACGAAGAGTATTCTACAACTTAAACAGCTAATTTTACGACTAACACGTTCAACTGAATTCTATGTTACACTGTTTACAAAATCCCTCTACATACGATTTGATTAATAAATAAATCCCTGTATAAATACTTAATTTAATTCGAGATATCTTCTATAAATTAAATAACCTAACACGTTATCAACACATTTGGAATAGAAATGCAAGAACGTATCGAGAACCTCGTTTTACATAATTCTTATATTAATTTAACGTTAAGGAGATATAAATATTAAATTATGGAAAAATTCTTTAGGAGTAAACGCTAAGAAAACGATACCCGCTATAGTATCATCGAGAACGAGGTGTCGCGATGACATTTTTCTCGGGGACATTCGCGACTCGACTACCAACGAAATTACCTTCGGATCGTTGCAACCAGTGGCCGAATAAAGAGTCAAAACGCTTTCACCTGTTAGAGCAAAGAATCGAAACGATTACAATGGTCGTCGCCTCGTTCCTGCGCTTGTGCCTCGATCGTACATGTCAAATTACTTGCACATCCCTCGTGTCACGTCAAACGCGTCTCCTAAGCGAAACTCAGTGGCGTTCGTGGCAAAAATTCGATGCTTTCTCTTTGATTTCGCATGGTCGTTTTTTCGTCAATAACGTATACCGTACGCAGAGATCGGTCGAAAGAGATGAAAACAAGTGAAAAATCGCGTTAAGGGACGGCGCGTTTCACGCGCGTGCCTCGTCATTATGTACAAAAAGCTAGGGGTGGGTTTCCCGAAACCTCGCAACCCCGACGACCCTCGAAACTCTGGGAAAATTTCGAATCTCGAGGATTCGAAATTCTACGCTAGAATTTTCAAAACTCGATTGAAAAATGTGAGAACCTTGGATTTTCAATGGTCGTCCGATTTTTGCGGATCGCTGACGCTCGAAGATCGTCTATCTTTTCGAGAATACAAACATTCGTGATCTCACGTTTCTCGTAACGTTTATAAACGCACATTCAGTTTGTTTGAACGCAAAATAAATTTGCTCGTCGAATTAGAAGCTTCGAGAATTTCGAGTGACGAAAGTTTCGAGAATTTCCAATTCGAATTCGGAAAATCGGGTTCGAACCCACCCCTAAAGGAAACTAAGATGAGCCATTCGATGACGAACGAGAAAATTGTTTCACGTTTTGCCTCAACTTCGCTCGCGGTTTCTCGCTCTTGTAATTTTCCTTTATCCTCTCTCTCTCCCTCGCTCTTTCTCCTTTTTTTATTTTTTCTTCGTTTTTCGTTTTTTTTCTCTTTTTCTTTTTGGTTGTTCGCTTATTATTTGTATCGTTTCCTTTGTACTTGTGTTTTGTTGTCCCGTTTTTAGTTTCGTTTTAGTATATTCTCCTTTGTTCGTCGCGAGGAAAATGAACAACGGATATACGAGAGGGAGTGTCGGTGTCGGTGGGGGGATGCGGAGTAGTGAACGACGCGTGTTCAGACGAAAATGAAGAAGAAGAAGAAGATTAAGAAAAGAAAGAAATGACGACGAGCTGGTAATCGAAACCAAACGCACACGGGAATGTTGTACTATGATCCATGATTTTTATTAAACAAATTAAATACAAAAGGTTGCATTATTTTTTCTCTGTTTTTTCCTTGTTGCTCGTGCCGACCACGACTCGCAGTCGCTCCATTCTCGAGTTAATATAAATAATTAAAAACAACAGAAGAGAACGGGAGGGCAAGGGGCATTAAATAAAAATTAAAAAGAAGTCATCGAGGGGGGGCGGGGGTAAGGGGGCAGAGCTCGTGGAAGAAGAAAGTTCAAAGGCTTCTCTACATGTTCTGACTCTCTCTCTCTCTCTTTCTCTCTTTTTCTCGATAAACATACTCACACGCTCGCACTACACAAACTCTACGACAAGGTGGATCGTTTCGTTTAAAATTAAGGGATGAAGGAGGGCTCGAGCTTCGGCAATTCAAGACTAGTCGACTTAACAATCGCCTCTAAGCTCGCCGTTTCGCTCGCGTTTCGACGATTCCGCTCGCATTCGAGAACTCGTTCACCTTCCAGTCTTTCCCCGACTTCCACTTTCGAGGCTCGGGAAAATCTCACGCCCGCACGCGCGCGCGCGCGCACGATCATTCTTCCCCTTTTCCATAAAGTTACATTCGTTATTGGTAATCTTCCGATTTCACGTCCACTCGTCCACTCGAAAATTTCGACACGCAATTCGATCTTCGATAAAGAAAAAAAGAAAAAAAGAAAAAAAGAAACAAGAAGAAGAGAACGGAATCATGACGTCGCGACAATCGGCGAGGCGTAAATGCTCCCTGGAATGGACCGTGTGTATCCTTGAACCGCCAAAGGTGCAAAAAGAAAAACGAACAAGGGGAAAGAAAATCACGAACAGGAAGAATCTCTTCGGAAACGAAAGGAAAGTACGGAAACAATTGAAACAAAAATTTGTTAAGAGAGAAAAAAATATAGAGATGACGATCGATCTTGTAACACGCTCGGATAAAAAGAAAAGGGAACGGAAATAGCATCGTTTTCCTGCCTGTTTCGTTCGTTTCTTCCTTCTACGCTCGAGTTATACGAAGAACCTTCTGATCTATATCCAAATGCTGCTGGACACAACGCTCGCCATTATCAGACACTTCCTTTGAGAACGTTCGATTAATAATAATATTTAAAAGTCATTAAAGGATATGTACAAAGAGATATTAATATGAATATGCAGTAAATGTCGCCGTTGCCGCAGGATCCGCGCGAAACCGAGCGATCGATCGTCCCGTACTCCGGCTCGATCTCTCGGCGCGGATCGAACGTGGCGAGGATCAGCACGGTGTTCAACGATCTGTCGGGTGTGAATCGCGTTCTTCCAGGATCTTACGCGTGTTAAATATTTATATATCAGAGCAGTCTGTCGCATTTGGGAAGCATTTGTGTCGGGCACGAGTCACGATGGGACGCAACAACGTGGAATGTCGATACGATACACGACACGCTCGAAAACCTCGAGAATCACTCTGTCGAGAATTTTCTTTTCCTTCCTTCGTTTCTTTTGTCCTTTTATTTTTGTTCCAAGAATTTCGAGCGTTTCAGGGCGGGTGGGGAGGCTCGATAGAGAGAAAAGAAAGGGAAGCACCGTGTTAATCCTCGAGACTTGCTGCTCGCTTTCCGCGCGCACATTTTGGCAGATCGTTCGTCGCGAAATGAGATGCCTTCCTGAATAAGTTAGGCCCCCTCTGCCGTGACGTGTGATCGCGTTCTTTCGTGTACGATATCGTCGACAAGGTACTCGAGGCTCGTGCAAGAACGAATGAAAATTCAGATCGCAGAATTGTGTTGCGTAAGGTCGCAGGTTTAGCGTGAATACCTAGGTTTGCTTGGCGAATTATCGATAATTATTAGTCTCAGCCTGCCGACGAAACACGCGATTTCGCGACGATTTTAATCTACTAGCGGTCTTCTCGCTTTTTGGGAACCTATCTCGTCTCTCTTCCCTTGGGACAGAGGCTAGAAAGAGACGGTCTCCTTGCTCCTTCTCTTTCGCCTAGTACGCTCCTCTCGCACGGCGCGGATTATACATATAGATATATTTATATATTTATATATTTATAATATATATTTTTTTTTATATAAAACTAAAAGTACCGTGATACTGATAAAATTTCGGAAAATATTAGTTATCGACGAATGCGCTTCGGTGCTCCGTAATATTATTCTTCGATAACGATAGATTGAATTCGAGAAGGTCGAGAAATATAAGTTACAGCAGATCTAAAATTCGTTTTCGATTAATAATTAATTACCTCGGTAAAAATAAGTTGAGCATACGCGATGCATATCGATTATTATATCCTCTCAATTTCCTTCCTGAAACGCTTAATACCTTGTTGTTATATTTGTTTCCTCTCTTTCATTCGTACAGGCACACGCAAACACACTCCCTGTCTTCTTCTCCCTTTCTTTCACACTCCAACTCGTCACGCGCGATATTCAATTTTTAATTTTTACTCCCAACTGATATTCCCTCTTTCTTTCTCTCTCACTTTCTCGTTCCTAGCGAACGCACAGTCGCGCAAGATAATATTAGACACTGGAACAACGCTACGAGCGCTACAAGCTCACTCGTACACCACGGATAATCGCTTTAAAAAGAATTTCAAAAGCCCAGGAACGATACACATTCTTCGTACGACACACCGTTTCGCAAAAGACTCGTCGCTCGCTTTTCTCGTTAGTCCCTCGAAAAATACTTTGTACTTGTGATCGCGTCAACGGTAAAACTCCATGCACATACATCGAAGTCGTAAAATCGGGTTTCCCCTAAACGCCATCGATACGATAAATTTCTGCTTTCGTGACACACGAATAACATTCACACGTTATACGAAAAGCGAAATGAAAAGAAAAGGAAAGAAAAGAAAAGAAAAAAAAAAGAATTATTCGAAAGCCTGTCAATGGAACGGGCGTAATTATTTCCCTTAAAAAAAGAACGTGGAAATAAAAAATAAAAAATAAAAAAATAAAAACGAAAAAGAAAAACGATGAACTTGAATAGTTATCGAAATTTAAAAAATCTGAGCGTCCACGGAGAGACCAATGTTATCGAAGAAGAAAAAGTCGGTAAAAAGAAAAGAATAATGAACGTTGGATCTGCATGTGTATCCAGTTTGGTTCGCTTTGCAGACAGAATTCCCTATCTCTCTCGTCCCCACAGGCACGCACACGTATCGCAAACACACGTACACAAGCATACGTCATTCTTGCTCAATTACAGACTACGTTAAACGCTACACGCTATGTACACCAAAAAACGTATACTTAAGCTACTCTGGGCGTTCGGGGGTTAGCCTAAAAAGTAATATAATACAGGACACGCCGTCATTCGTACTCCCTGCGACGATTACGCGGTATATATAACATCTTTGGACTCGATTTATTACACATTTATAGAGAATTATTACTTATGACCGTAACTTCTCGCGCCTAGTCTCTCTTTCTCTCTCTGAGTAGCCGCTACGTGAAACTCGACGTGGCACCTTTGTATCGGACAACTTGCTCATCAGTCTGATACAAACGTATTCTATGTCGTTCTACGTTTTGTCTTTTCTTGTCTATGCTCTTCCTCTGATACCTCACTCCTCTGCATCCTTGCCTATACTTTTCTTCTCTCTCGTTTCTCTGAATGTTGGTGCTTTCGTAGTATCCTGACGGGCGTAGCTCTTGAGATTCTGCACATCTCTCCTCTCTTTCGTCCTTTCTTTCTCTTCCCTTTCCTTATTAATGCTGGAAGACTAGCGCTCCTCCCTCTTCGTCAAAGCGCGATCTTCTCCAAAGGAGTTCCTCCAATCGGTCTGACGATCGGGCTCTCGAAACCTCAGCATCGAAAGCACTGTGTGCGTGTGTGTCGATTACTTTTATCTCGTCCATGCACCCCGTTGTTCTTCGTGCAAAATCTTCCGACAGCCTCCTCTCTGAGACACTGAAAGGGGGGCACACGAATCGTTTTGATTCCATTCCTATCGGAATCGTTCTAACACGTGGCACGTAGATTGACGACGAAGCTGTTCCTCCTGGTCGCGGGAAAAGACAATCTGCCGAGGAACTGAAGCATTAGGGTGGCCAGGAACTTCTCGCACGCGTCATGGGCCATTTTAAACCGCCGACACTTGGGCGTCTTCGTCGTCTGAAAAATTTTAACGTTTCGTTTAACCACCATTCTACCTTCTGCTTCCGTCGTCGTACAGTAGTATACTCCGATCACTCGTCTACCTTGGCTGAACCTCCGAATTTTGTTACTGATACTCGAATCCGTGCAATTTGCACTTGAGACTTGTCATGCTTCCTCTTATGCACGATAGTAAATGTATCTTCGAGAATATGTAAAATAGTAATTGTATCTTCGAAAATATATAAAATAGTAATTGTATCTTCGAGAATATATAAAATAGTAATTGTATCTTCAATTTATCTTTATTCATTTTTATTCCTTTATTCACTTTTCTGAAACTGTAATTTCTGCTCGTGTTTTCGATGCACTATTTTTCTAGAAGAGATGCGCTATGTGTGCTGTGAATAAACCTAACCAATTGCAGTAGCAATTAATCTACATTAATTTTACAATTCTAAAATTGAAATAGTCATGTATAATACTAAAAGTGAAAGAACTAATTTTATTATTTATTACACTAGCTACGTTATATCTCTAAAACCTGCCTTACCAATTGCCAGTCAGTATAATACAGAATTTTAAAAAATGCATTAAGACAGGTGTATACTAAATTTCATTTAGAAACTACAGTTTCAACGATAGCTGAAAAATGAATGTTCGCCAAAGTAGACGCGAGTCCCTTCGTTCAAAGAGAAACACAGCGAATACATCTATCGGAGTGTCGTAGAATTCCTTAGAGAAAAACCAGCTGCAAAATGTATATAACGTAATATCTATGTATTTCCAGAAAAAAATGTGACATCTTCGTCGAAACAAAAGGGATCGTGGAGTGACGTGACGTGCAAGTGAAAAATAAATAAAAAAAAAAAACTAATTTGGACTCAAGCAAGCTCTCGACATGCCTCGACACGACTGGTGGAACACGAGACTGTACAATATGCAAAGGTGGAACATAAAGTATCGCGATCCATCGGGCGATCAGCTCGCAACAAGCCTCCACAACACAGCGAGTGCACGAGACATCGATGCAATCGTGATTCGTTCGAGATGCAATAACGAACTCGTTCGCTGGCCAAAATGCGGATTTACTATGCACAAACAGAGCTGGTGCTGCGCTGAACGATGCTGGCTAGCGTTGGGCAAAAATTGAAAATAGAGAAAAAAGGAGAGAAAAACAGGAAAAAAAAAGAAATAATATTCGAGATTCTGAAAGAAAAAAAAAAAATATAAAACAGAACACGAGGTTGAGTTATGCACACAGAAAAAACGCGTGGTTACACAGGCACTTTGCATTAGAATGTACAGGTGAGAGACAATGCGGATATGTGTCGTTATTTACAGTACGCTGCGATCGTCGAGGAGAAGATAAATAAGAAACATGTACATCGAATAACAAACAACGACGATTCGTTTGCAGAATCGTCCATCGACTAGGCATGTATGTGTGTTTGTGTGTGTGTTCATACATACATTGTACTCGACCGATAGAAATGGCATAAAGGTAGATAGAGATCGGTGTGCAGTGTTCATATGCTCATCCATCGGAAAAAGAAGATTCCACGAATCTTCCGTGTGTCATTTTTGATTTTTATTTCATTATATTGGAGGAAGTAGAACTTTCTGATCAGAGTGTTCGAGAATTGAAAAAATAATCGTAATCGAGATCGTCACGGTGAAAAATGTTACTGAACGTGTGGATTTTAATTTTTATTCTAAATTTTGGATTTAAATGCAATTGAATTTTTCAGACATGGTACACACTGTGAACTCTTATATTTGTAATCGTAATTCGGAAATTTGAGAATCTGTGAACTAATGAATTTTTGCATTCGTCGTATCGAAGATGATACTTTGGAAAAAGTGCAATGAAAATGTTTCATTATTACTAAATACTACAGTGACGAATTAGTGCTGGTTTTAAAAATAGCGTGTTTAATTATAAACGTGATCGATAGATTCGAACTTCGTTGAATGCAGTGAGGAACAAAGAATTTAAAGAAGAGAAGTACAAGTGTGTGTGTCGTGTACATGTCTGAAAAAATAAAGTAGAAAAGGTGCAGAAAAATATTCGCTATTGCGCGGCAAATAAGTGAAACGATAACAAAATCAAAGACTGTAATTAACATTTTTCTCCGTGCATTATCGATAATCAGTGATGGGACTGATACAAGATTTATCGATAATCCTGTAACTAGCATAATTCTTTGGCTTTCTTTCCGAAATAACACTGGAATCGAAATAACTGATCTATCAAAATAATAAAAGCTAATATCACGAATGTAACATCGATACCATTGTCAGTACACGTAAAATTTGTTTTCGAGTAATACCGATCTCATACTTTCGTCAACTATAAATACCATAAATAAAACACATCTCGAATTCAAAAAAATAAAAAAAAATCTGGAAAGTCATCTCACAAAGAAATCCTTATTTCTATACAACGGTCCTCTATATACAAGCATGTACAAAAGTTCTCATCCTTCTAGGAAAACATTAATTACTACTCAGCTCGCTCTATCCCATCATCCATTGCACGAATACTAACTTATTCATTCCTCTACATCCTGCACGGATCTCGATAAAGCGTCTACGCATACCTCTGCTGTAACGCTAATGTACTCGAGTGTCAACGCTATGTACTCGGCTCGTATCACATACCAATAATCTCAAATAACTATCGTTCCTCTCTTCCAAATGTTTAACACGCCATTCTACCCAAACGAGCTATCCGTATGTACACCTTATCGTCTAGCTCGTACGAAACTAGCGGTACTAAACTCCATATCACTCCCATCGCTATATCGAGACAGTGGTAGGGAGTACAGGCCTCGAGGAGACGAAAAAAGTATGAATGCAAAACTTGAAAAAAAGTATAGAGATATGTACGTGATACGTCTAGAAAAACGTGGTAGGTAGAGTAGATTGTATCATAGGTAGCGATTGTGTTTGCTTTGTACCATCTTCATGGTCGTTCCTGTAGGTAACACCCTCGTGGCTGTGGGCACGGCCAAGCCTGTGCAACCTTGCCATCTGCGCTGCAACTTTGTACGCGGGTGGCTGACGACACTGCGCGGTACCGACTCCGGGGCGCATCGTCGTCATCGACGTCATGGTAGTCATCGTCGTCATCGTCGTCATAATCGTCGTTCCAGCTCCTGGGGGAGGAAGAGCCGCCGGTACTCCGAGGCCCACGCCTACTCCTAATCCCGTAGTACCTGAAAACCCTCGACTCTCTTTCTCTCGATCTCTCACACCCAGCACTCCTGCTCCTCAACAACCGCTCACCCCTTATCCTTCGCCATGTAATTCATCGCCATTTGCGACTCTGAACGAGCACGAGGATTGGAAATGTCGAAGAACGTGCAGAGAAATGGTGGTTCGTGGCAGACGCTGTAATAGCCTCTGGGTATAAGCTGTGTTGGTTGGATTTGGATTCGCTTTTTTCTGGACGTTTTTGATCTTTGGGTTCTGAGTTGGGTTGTCGATAATCCGGAAAAATATCCGGGAAATTTCTCCTTTCGTTATTTACGACAGATCTTCGAAGTTGGTGGAGGGAAAGTTGGTTTTACGGTGCCGATGGTGGATGAGAATAATTTTGTCCTGTATTATAGATTTTTGGAAATGGGTATACATAGATGAGTAAAATTCGTGTCGGTGGAATTATCAGCATAATTTTTGGAATATTCAGTTATCTATAGATACGAACTTATTAATAGTAATTAATCTGTTAATTGTACAATTAGTTAAAAGTTCCTACAGTCACGTGACAATTTCGAGGAATTAATCTCAGTTAAGTCGATTTTAATTGAAGCCAATATTAAGATAAACTAATATAAATGTGACGAAGCGTTAGAAGGCAAAGGATGTGTTATCTAGCAAAATAAATTATGTCCAAAACATCGGTGGTCCAGATGATATGCTAACTCGTCGTTCGCGGTTATCAAAATAGTACGATCTAATGACTACTTTAATAGAAACTTCTTCTATTATACTCTTTTTACTAGAGAATCTTTGCATACCACTTACACTTGTACCAAATTGTTGGAATTTCGCAATACCAAGTAAATAAAATATTTCCTTCCAAAAATTATGGGCGATATCACTTCCTCTATCTTTGGCAAAGAGAGAAAAAGAGAGGAAGAGACACGACGACATAACGGGACTCGTCGTACTCGTTCGGAACGCAGACACGAAAGAGATGAACCAGGTTTACGAGGAGGAAACTGTACATCACACTCGTTATTCACCGCTAGATCAACCCAAGAAGAGGAAAGCGCAGAAAACCAGTTAATATATGTACCCTGAAAGGAAGCCTCGGTTCTCCGTTAATCCTGAGAAAACGCGACATAGTGAAAACACGGTCACACACGGTCGATGCCAACGCACACTTTTCTATATACGCACGCATGACCTGCACACACGTGTAGAGCAGGCAACGATACTCACGTGATTGTTAGCGTGCACGCGCCAACCCTTCGAGCAAGCGATTAATACAGATTAAGCCGATGCATTTGCTGAACGTATCAATGAATGCCTTCAAGCCCAACACGTTGCTTCCGGTCGGTACAGACCTCCATATTTACTACCAATCCCTTTCTCTCTAGTGTTCCAAAAGATTAGTAGAGTTTTACGTCTATTCTAATTAATTCGCTGCGATCCTTCTACGGAGCCCAACACCAGAGACACTAGCGTTATCTACGTCATGCACGAATCTACGGATATCCGGAAGCAACGCGGTCGTATATAGCCAACAGATCTATGAGAAAGAGCTCAGCCTAGTTGCAGGAGAGAAACTCAAGACACAGGCATGACAATCGCGGACTCACCTTGAGGATTTTGGGGTTGGTGATGGTGATGATCGTAATAATGTTGGTGGTGATGGTGGTGGTGGTGGTGATGATGATTGTGGTTGTGATTCTGGTTGTGGTTGGCAGGAAGCGGAGGTAACACTGCTACCGCGTGAGGGAACGGAGGTGCACCACCTCGCAAAACAGACCCTGCACCACACACAGGCCACATACGAAATGTTTCTTTACAAAATGTACAATGACACACCGGTTCACCGTCGGTGGTATCTATCTTTTTCTTTTCTTTTCATTTTCTTAAAATTTATTTCAGCCTTCTTCTCGGCTTTTCTCCTTCCTCGTTCGGGAAGACGTATGAATGGAATGGGGGATGTGCGATGAAAATCGCGAGAACGTTAAAAGGATCTGTATAATTTATTCGGGGGGATGAAAGAGATAAATAAGATTCGTGTCCCTCTCTGAACGTGAAGGAAGATTCCTAGAGTGAGTGCCGCGAGTGGAAAGATCGCAAAAATTGGGTCGAAGTGTCGTATATATAAATATCTATGTATGCGTGTATGCGTGAATAATGCCCCTGCGTAAAGAAGCGAGTCTCTGTGAAAAAGCTTCAAGCGATAAATGTACTGAAAGCAATTGGAACTCCCGGGATAGAAGCGGCTATAAAGCACGTTCACCTACGTTATCGGCGCAACGCTCGGCTAAACGATAAATAAATAAAGTACCGGAGAGGACGGTAAAAAGAGTAAACGTATATATAGAGAGAGATATATATATGTATGTATATGCTGCAGCTTAAATTGTACGGAGCTCTTTTTCTTAGCTACCATAGACGAGATAGAATGAAGATGAGTGGCCATGGGACATACGTTTTCTTTTCAACGTTAGAATCTAATCGTGACCCGACAGTGAAACGAATGATTCGGAGGAGTAAACGGACTACGACTGTGTGAAACGGCAAACTGTAATGAGAAAACATTTCGATTACTTCGGTATCAAACGAGGAAAAAGACAATTTAAAAAAAAAAAAACAAAAAAAATGAAAAAAAAAGGATATATAGAAAAAAAAATTTAAAGCGAAAAGTAGACGTGTCAATTACTCGAGGGATATTCATATAGTCATCACGAGACGTACAACAAATATCACACGTGTCTAAAACGAATCATTCTCGTTTGCTAACTACCAAAAAATATAGAACGATACGTCACACACTACTAGAAAAACAAATTCTTTCTGTACGATCACTTTTGCGTTTAAAATAAAAAAAAAAAGAAAAAAACAAAAATGAAAAAGAATAAAAGAAAAATGGAAACAGAGACTCATCGAACACCCAACCGTACCACGAAACGAACTTCCCACGCAGTTACTGTGTCAATCAACGTCATACACGATATACACGTGTCGTCGACAACGACGACGCTTTAATTAAAAAATAAAATGAAAAAAAAAAAAAAAAAA
>NW_016908953.1:559090-583253 GCF_001483705.2 Eufriesea mexicana
CTCCTTCTCTTTCGCCTAGTACGCTCCTCTCGCACGGCGCGGATTATACATATAGATATATTTATATATTTATATATTTATAATATATATTTTTTTTTATATAAAACTAAAAGTACCGTGATACTGATAAAATTTCGGAAAATATTAGTTATCGACGAATGCGCTTCGGTGCTCCGTAATATTATTCTTCGATAACGATAGATTGAATTCGAGAAGGTCGAGAAATATAAGTTACAGCAGATCTAAAATTCGTTTTCGATTAATAATTAATTACCTCGGTAAAAATAAGTTGAGCATACGCGATGCATATCGATTATTATATCCTCTCAATTTCCTTCCTGAAACGCTTAATACCTTGTTGTTATATTTGTTTCCTCTCTTTCATTCGTACAGGCACACGCAAACACACTCCCTGTCTTCTTCTCCCTTTCTTTCACACTCCAACTCGTCACGCGCGATATTCAATTTTTAATTTTTACTCCCAACTGATATTCCCTCTTTCTTTCTCTCTCACTTTCTCGTTCCTAGCGAACGCACAGTCGCGCAAGATAATATTAGACACTGGAACAACGCTACGAGCGCTACAAGCTCACTCGTACACCACGGATAATCGCTTTAAAAAGAATTTCAAAAGCCCAGGAACGATACACATTCTTCGTACGACACACCGTTTCGCAAAAGACTCGTCGCTCGCTTTTCTCGTTAGTCCCTCGAAAAATACTTTGTACTTGTGATCGCGTCAACGGTAAAACTCCATGCACATACATCGAAGTCGTAAAATCGGGTTTCCCCTAAACGCCATCGATACGATAAATTTCTGCTTTCGTGACACACGAATAACATTCACACGTTATACGAAAAGCGAAATGAAAAGAAAAGGAAAGAAAAGAAAAGAAAAAAAAAAGAATTATTCGAAAGCCTGTCAATGGAACGGGCGTAATTATTTCCCTTAAAAAAAGAACGTGGAAATAAAAAATAAAAAATAAAAAAATAAAAACGAAAAAGAAAAACGATGAACTTGAATAGTTATCGAAATTTAAAAAATCTGAGCGTCCACGGAGAGACCAATGTTATCGAAGAAGAAAAAGTCGGTAAAAAGAAAAGAATAATGAACGTTGGATCTGCATGTGTATCCAGTTTGGTTCGCTTTGCAGACAGAATTCCCTATCTCTCTCGTCCCCACAGGCACGCACACGTATCGCAAACACACGTACACAAGCATACGTCATTCTTGCTCAATTACAGACTACGTTAAACGCTACACGCTATGTACACCAAAAAACGTATACTTAAGCTACTCTGGGCGTTCGGGGGTTAGCCTAAAAAGTAATATAATACAGGACACGCCGTCATTCGTACTCCCTGCGACGATTACGCGGTATATATAACATCTTTGGACTCGATTTATTACACATTTATAGAGAATTATTACTTATGACCGTAACTTCTCGCGCCTAGTCTCTCTTTCTCTCTCTGAGTAGCCGCTACGTGAAACTCGACGTGGCACCTTTGTATCGGACAACTTGCTCATCAGTCTGATACAAACGTATTCTATGTCGTTCTACGTTTTGTCTTTTCTTGTCTATGCTCTTCCTCTGATACCTCACTCCTCTGCATCCTTGCCTATACTTTTCTTCTCTCTCGTTTCTCTGAATGTTGGTGCTTTCGTAGTATCCTGACGGGCGTAGCTCTTGAGATTCTGCACATCTCTCCTCTCTTTCGTCCTTTCTTTCTCTTCCCTTTCCTTATTAATGCTGGAAGACTAGCGCTCCTCCCTCTTCGTCAAAGCGCGATCTTCTCCAAAGGAGTTCCTCCAATCGGTCTGACGATCGGGCTCTCGAAACCTCAGCATCGAAAGCACTGTGTGCGTGTGTGTCGATTACTTTTATCTCGTCCATGCACCCCGTTGTTCTTCGTGCAAAATCTTCCGACAGCCTCCTCTCTGAGACACTGAAAGGGGGGCACACGAATCGTTTTGATTCCATTCCTATCGGAATCGTTCTAACACGTGGCACGTAGATTGACGACGAAGCTGTTCCTCCTGGTCGCGGGAAAAGACAATCTGCCGAGGAACTGAAGCATTAGGGTGGCCAGGAACTTCTCGCACGCGTCATGGGCCATTTTAAACCGCCGACACTTGGGCGTCTTCGTCGTCTGAAAAATTTTAACGTTTCGTTTAACCACCATTCTACCTTCTGCTTCCGTCGTCGTACAGTAGTATACTCCGATCACTCGTCTACCTTGGCTGAACCTCCGAATTTTGTTACTGATACTCGAATCCGTGCAATTTGCACTTGAGACTTGTCATGCTTCCTCTTATGCACGATAGTAAATGTATCTTCGAGAATATGTAAAATAGTAATTGTATCTTCGAAAATATATAAAATAGTAATTGTATCTTCGAGAATATATAAAATAGTAATTGTATCTTCAATTTATCTTTATTCATTTTTATTCCTTTATTCACTTTTCTGAAACTGTAATTTCTGCTCGTGTTTTCGATGCACTATTTTTCTAGAAGAGATGCGCTATGTGTGCTGTGAATAAACCTAACCAATTGCAGTAGCAATTAATCTACATTAATTTTACAATTCTAAAATTGAAATAGTCATGTATAATACTAAAAGTGAAAGAACTAATTTTATTATTTATTACACTAGCTACGTTATATCTCTAAAACCTGCCTTACCAATTGCCAGTCAGTATAATACAGAATTTTAAAAAATGCATTAAGACAGGTGTATACTAAATTTCATTTAGAAACTACAGTTTCAACGATAGCTGAAAAATGAATGTTCGCCAAAGTAGACGCGAGTCCCTTCGTTCAAAGAGAAACACAGCGAATACATCTATCGGAGTGTCGTAGAATTCCTTAGAGAAAAACCAGCTGCAAAATGTATATAACGTAATATCTATGTATTTCCAGAAAAAAATGTGACATCTTCGTCGAAACAAAAGGGATCGTGGAGTGACGTGACGTGCAAGTGAAAAATAAATAAAAAAAAAAAACTAATTTGGACTCAAGCAAGCTCTCGACATGCCTCGACACGACTGGTGGAACACGAGACTGTACAATATGCAAAGGTGGAACATAAAGTATCGCGATCCATCGGGCGATCAGCTCGCAACAAGCCTCCACAACACAGCGAGTGCACGAGACATCGATGCAATCGTGATTCGTTCGAGATGCAATAACGAACTCGTTCGCTGGCCAAAATGCGGATTTACTATGCACAAACAGAGCTGGTGCTGCGCTGAACGATGCTGGCTAGCGTTGGGCAAAAATTGAAAATAGAGAAAAAAGGAGAGAAAAACAGGAAAAAAAAAGAAATAATATTCGAGATTCTGAAAGAAAAAAAAAAAATATAAAACAGAACACGAGGTTGAGTTATGCACACAGAAAAAACGCGTGGTTACACAGGCACTTTGCATTAGAATGTACAGGTGAGAGACAATGCGGATATGTGTCGTTATTTACAGTACGCTGCGATCGTCGAGGAGAAGATAAATAAGAAACATGTACATCGAATAACAAACAACGACGATTCGTTTGCAGAATCGTCCATCGACTAGGCATGTATGTGTGTTTGTGTGTGTGTTCATACATACATTGTACTCGACCGATAGAAATGGCATAAAGGTAGATAGAGATCGGTGTGCAGTGTTCATATGCTCATCCATCGGAAAAAGAAGATTCCACGAATCTTCCGTGTGTCATTTTTGATTTTTATTTCATTATATTGGAGGAAGTAGAACTTTCTGATCAGAGTGTTCGAGAATTGAAAAAATAATCGTAATCGAGATCGTCACGGTGAAAAATGTTACTGAACGTGTGGATTTTAATTTTTATTCTAAATTTTGGATTTAAATGCAATTGAATTTTTCAGACATGGTACACACTGTGAACTCTTATATTTGTAATCGTAATTCGGAAATTTGAGAATCTGTGAACTAATGAATTTTTGCATTCGTCGTATCGAAGATGATACTTTGGAAAAAGTGCAATGAAAATGTTTCATTATTACTAAATACTACAGTGACGAATTAGTGCTGGTTTTAAAAATAGCGTGTTTAATTATAAACGTGATCGATAGATTCGAACTTCGTTGAATGCAGTGAGGAACAAAGAATTTAAAGAAGAGAAGTACAAGTGTGTGTGTCGTGTACATGTCTGAAAAAATAAAGTAGAAAAGGTGCAGAAAAATATTCGCTATTGCGCGGCAAATAAGTGAAACGATAACAAAATCAAAGACTGTAATTAACATTTTTCTCCGTGCATTATCGATAATCAGTGATGGGACTGATACAAGATTTATCGATAATCCTGTAACTAGCATAATTCTTTGGCTTTCTTTCCGAAATAACACTGGAATCGAAATAACTGATCTATCAAAATAATAAAAGCTAATATCACGAATGTAACATCGATACCATTGTCAGTACACGTAAAATTTGTTTTCGAGTAATACCGATCTCATACTTTCGTCAACTATAAATACCATAAATAAAACACATCTCGAATTCAAAAAAATAAAAAAAAATCTGGAAAGTCATCTCACAAAGAAATCCTTATTTCTATACAACGGTCCTCTATATACAAGCATGTACAAAAGTTCTCATCCTTCTAGGAAAACATTAATTACTACTCAGCTCGCTCTATCCCATCATCCATTGCACGAATACTAACTTATTCATTCCTCTACATCCTGCACGGATCTCGATAAAGCGTCTACGCATACCTCTGCTGTAACGCTAATGTACTCGAGTGTCAACGCTATGTACTCGGCTCGTATCACATACCAATAATCTCAAATAACTATCGTTCCTCTCTTCCAAATGTTTAACACGCCATTCTACCCAAACGAGCTATCCGTATGTACACCTTATCGTCTAGCTCGTACGAAACTAGCGGTACTAAACTCCATATCACTCCCATCGCTATATCGAGACAGTGGTAGGGAGTACAGGCCTCGAGGAGACGAAAAAAGTATGAATGCAAAACTTGAAAAAAAGTATAGAGATATGTACGTGATACGTCTAGAAAAACGTGGTAGGTAGAGTAGATTGTATCATAGGTAGCGATTGTGTTTGCTTTGTACCATCTTCATGGTCGTTCCTGTAGGTAACACCCTCGTGGCTGTGGGCACGGCCAAGCCTGTGCAACCTTGCCATCTGCGCTGCAACTTTGTACGCGGGTGGCTGACGACACTGCGCGGTACCGACTCCGGGGCGCATCGTCGTCATCGACGTCATGGTAGTCATCGTCGTCATCGTCGTCATAATCGTCGTTCCAGCTCCTGGGGGAGGAAGAGCCGCCGGTACTCCGAGGCCCACGCCTACTCCTAATCCCGTAGTACCTGAAAACCCTCGACTCTCTTTCTCTCGATCTCTCACACCCAGCACTCCTGCTCCTCAACAACCGCTCACCCCTTATCCTTCGCCATGTAATTCATCGCCATTTGCGACTCTGAACGAGCACGAGGATTGGAAATGTCGAAGAACGTGCAGAGAAATGGTGGTTCGTGGCAGACGCTGTAATAGCCTCTGGGTATAAGCTGTGTTGGTTGGATTTGGATTCGCTTTTTTCTGGACGTTTTTGATCTTTGGGTTCTGAGTTGGGTTGTCGATAATCCGGAAAAATATCCGGGAAATTTCTCCTTTCGTTATTTACGACAGATCTTCGAAGTTGGTGGAGGGAAAGTTGGTTTTACGGTGCCGATGGTGGATGAGAATAATTTTGTCCTGTATTATAGATTTTTGGAAATGGGTATACATAGATGAGTAAAATTCGTGTCGGTGGAATTATCAGCATAATTTTTGGAATATTCAGTTATCTATAGATACGAACTTATTAATAGTAATTAATCTGTTAATTGTACAATTAGTTAAAAGTTCCTACAGTCACGTGACAATTTCGAGGAATTAATCTCAGTTAAGTCGATTTTAATTGAAGCCAATATTAAGATAAACTAATATAAATGTGACGAAGCGTTAGAAGGCAAAGGATGTGTTATCTAGCAAAATAAATTATGTCCAAAACATCGGTGGTCCAGATGATATGCTAACTCGTCGTTCGCGGTTATCAAAATAGTACGATCTAATGACTACTTTAATAGAAACTTCTTCTATTATACTCTTTTTACTAGAGAATCTTTGCATACCACTTACACTTGTACCAAATTGTTGGAATTTCGCAATACCAAGTAAATAAAATATTTCCTTCCAAAAATTATGGGCGATATCACTTCCTCTATCTTTGGCAAAGAGAGAAAAAGAGAGGAAGAGACACGACGACATAACGGGACTCGTCGTACTCGTTCGGAACGCAGACACGAAAGAGATGAACCAGGTTTACGAGGAGGAAACTGTACATCACACTCGTTATTCACCGCTAGATCAACCCAAGAAGAGGAAAGCGCAGAAAACCAGTTAATATATGTACCCTGAAAGGAAGCCTCGGTTCTCCGTTAATCCTGAGAAAACGCGACATAGTGAAAACACGGTCACACACGGTCGATGCCAACGCACACTTTTCTATATACGCACGCATGACCTGCACACACGTGTAGAGCAGGCAACGATACTCACGTGATTGTTAGCGTGCACGCGCCAACCCTTCGAGCAAGCGATTAATACAGATTAAGCCGATGCATTTGCTGAACGTATCAATGAATGCCTTCAAGCCCAACACGTTGCTTCCGGTCGGTACAGACCTCCATATTTACTACCAATCCCTTTCTCTCTAGTGTTCCAAAAGATTAGTAGAGTTTTACGTCTATTCTAATTAATTCGCTGCGATCCTTCTACGGAGCCCAACACCAGAGACACTAGCGTTATCTACGTCATGCACGAATCTACGGATATCCGGAAGCAACGCGGTCGTATATAGCCAACAGATCTATGAGAAAGAGCTCAGCCTAGTTGCAGGAGAGAAACTCAAGACACAGGCATGACAATCGCGGACTCACCTTGAGGATTTTGGGGTTGGTGATGGTGATGATCGTAATAATGTTGGTGGTGATGGTGGTGGTGGTGGTGATGATGATTGTGGTTGTGATTCTGGTTGTGGTTGGCAGGAAGCGGAGGTAACACTGCTACCGCGTGAGGGAACGGAGGTGCACCACCTCGCAAAACAGACCCTGCACCACACACAGGCCACATACGAAATGTTTCTTTACAAAATGTACAATGACACACCGGTTCACCGTCGGTGGTATCTATCTTTTTCTTTTCTTTTCATTTTCTTAAAATTTATTTCAGCCTTCTTCTCGGCTTTTCTCCTTCCTCGTTCGGGAAGACGTATGAATGGAATGGGGGATGTGCGATGAAAATCGCGAGAACGTTAAAAGGATCTGTATAATTTATTCGGGGGGATGAAAGAGATAAATAAGATTCGTGTCCCTCTCTGAACGTGAAGGAAGATTCCTAGAGTGAGTGCCGCGAGTGGAAAGATCGCAAAAATTGGGTCGAAGTGTCGTATATATAAATATCTATGTATGCGTGTATGCGTGAATAATGCCCCTGCGTAAAGAAGCGAGTCTCTGTGAAAAAGCTTCAAGCGATAAATGTACTGAAAGCAATTGGAACTCCCGGGATAGAAGCGGCTATAAAGCACGTTCACCTACGTTATCGGCGCAACGCTCGGCTAAACGATAAATAAATAAAGTACCGGAGAGGACGGTAAAAAGAGTAAACGTATATATAGAGAGAGATATATATATGTATGTATATGCTGCAGCTTAAATTGTACGGAGCTCTTTTTCTTAGCTACCATAGACGAGATAGAATGAAGATGAGTGGCCATGGGACATACGTTTTCTTTTCAACGTTAGAATCTAATCGTGACCCGACAGTGAAACGAATGATTCGGAGGAGTAAACGGACTACGACTGTGTGAAACGGCAAACTGTAATGAGAAAACATTTCGATTACTTCGGTATCAAACGAGGAAAAAGACAATTTAAAAAAAAAAAAACAAAAAAAATGAAAAAAAAAGGATATATAGAAAAAAAAATTTAAAGCGAAAAGTAGACGTGTCAATTACTCGAGGGATATTCATATAGTCATCACGAGACGTACAACAAATATCACACGTGTCTAAAACGAATCATTCTCGTTTGCTAACTACCAAAAAATATAGAACGATACGTCACACACTACTAGAAAAACAAATTCTTTCTGTACGATCACTTTTGCGTTTAAAATAAAAAAAAAAAGAAAAAAACAAAAATGAAAAAGAATAAAAGAAAAATGGAAACAGAGACTCATCGAACACCCAACCGTACCACGAAACGAACTTCCCACGCAGTTACTGTGTCAATCAACGTCATACACGATATACACGTGTCGTCGACAACGACGACGCTTTAATTAAAAAATAAAATGAAAAAAAAAAAAAAAACCACTCCAGATTCTTTCTTTGGTTCTACCTTCTAAACTACGGTCTACGGAGCGGGCAAAAAAGGGAACAAGAGAGGTAATGAGCACGAGCTTGTGGAGTTATTTGGTCTCTTTTGGTTCAAGTTTACGTACCTTGCATAGCGGAGTGCCGTCTTTGAGGTGGCGGTGGACTACCACCAGCTTCTACGCTGCTTCCGCTGTGGCTGTCCAGCTGTGTACTGTGACCACTGTCACTGCTCGTCACCGAACCTACGCACACGTCCCCAAGACACTTCTATCACTACACATTCTATCCCAGTTCTCGCCCTGATGCGCCCTCTAACTGCTAACTATCTAACAAATATTAATCGCGTTCATCGAACACGTGTACTCCGTTATCACTCTCTCTCTTTCTCTCTCCCTCTCGCACGCTCTTTCTCTCGCTTTCTCGCTTGAAAAATCAGAGCCAATAAACGTCAGTCGGTGACGCCTACGAAAATGTCGACTTGGTCGTGATTAAAGGTCACACACTCGCACAGCGTTTGTTTCTCGATGCACGCCTACCAGAGATCGTCCTTCTGTAAGCGACTAGTAGCTACTGGTACTAACAAAACTGAGTTCTGTGTCAAACTATCAAAGGGAAAAGCGAAATTGAAAAAAAATATTAGTTCCTGGAAAATGAGATTTGTCAGAGGGAAAATTCCCAGGAACAATATTCGTGTTTCCTACGATTAATCATCGTTCGGTTTAAAATGAGGATATTATTGATATAATTTGTAGTAAAATTTAGAGCTACTGACTATTCGAGTTGTTTACAAAAAGTGATTGAAAAACATAGACTATAGCACTGAGATTAAATCGCTGAAGGATATGATTCACGCGTCCGTATGTCCCATGGTGAGTGATCTAAATTGAAGCTAGACGTGCTTCGCCCTGGGATCAGGACCGTGATGTGTATAACACGGGACGATAATATTGATCGAAAAGAAGCGCGAGCTACGGTAATCGGCGTACAAGATGCGTGTAAAATGGATAAGCTAAATATAAACATGGAACATTTATGAATTGCGTAAACGGCTGTGCAGCGTGCATATAAAATGAGATAGTTTCTTAGAATTTGCGAAACCTGACCAGTGTGTATGGTCACGAGCAATGAAAGGTGCATTTAATGGTACTTCGCGAGATGTGTCTGCTGTTTCGTGTGTCGCAATAAAACAACGTTCAAAATAAAAACAAAAAGAAGCACCGTGTGATTTATCGTCTAAAGCTAGCAATATGTATAGAGACACAGAGAAAACTTGACATCGTAAGGTATTCACGTGTACATGTGTGTATATGTGTACATGATGTATGTTAAACGGTGATCGACAGCATCTCGCTTCGAACCATTTTATGTGTCGAAATTAATCAACTTACCACTGGTCAACGTTTTTCTTAACGGCTGAAGATTGCTCAGGCTGGTTACGCTACTACTTTCAGCGCTGAGATCGACAGGTGGCGGTAAACTGGAAGGAGTATCGCTATGGGATCTCTCATGCATAGGAACTCGGCTACCAGATCCTACTCTCCTAGGTGCACCGGGACTAGGCTCCAGTCCACTGGAATGCAACGCCAATCCCGGCACTGGAAGCGGTGGTGGACAGTGTTTAGGTTGGTACGGACGAGTTTTATGAGGATCGGAAAGCGCCAACATTTTCCGTACTGCTTGTGGCGATGCTGCTCCGAACTTTGTACCTAAAAATGCAGAATAATTAATATTCTGCTAATCGCTGCATATAAACGTTCAGTTTATACAACGTTCAAATAAAATAAATAATCGAAAGGGATCGTACCTTGTATACTCTTTCTACCTTCACTGGTACTGCTGGCACTGCTTGTAGTCGACAGAGTGGGAGAAGGATGCCTTCTTCCTCTACTCGCACTAAGAGGTACCGCTGCGGCTACTGCAGCAGCTCCTGCATGAGGTTCACATTCCACAGACAAAGCGTGTAATCGCTCCTCGTCAGTTATCACTTTCATGTTGGCAAGGTATGCTTTCACTCTTCGAACCATCTGCGCCTCTTCGAACATTTTTTTCGGGTTTGGTGCAGCGGTAGACTTTTTTCGTCTTTTCACCGTTGCCGTCTGTCCTCCTGGGCATTGCAACACTGTTAGTAAAAACGAATCGTCACATTTCTGGCCCTGTTCCTACACATTCGGATTACGTTACCTTGATTGCCAGTTGTCATTTGATTTAACGCAACCATGGCAGAACTAGGCGGTTGACCACCTCTTTCTAGCATTACCGATAAATCGTAGGGCGAAGAACACATGTTTGTTAACGTTCTCACTTCTTTTGCGATCATTCTCAGTTTTTCGAAATTCACTAAACCTTCCACTCTGGAATCGTTGCCGAGGTGTATGAACGTCAAATCTTTCTTCACTACTGGATAAAATGGAATCTAAAGAGAAAATGTTCAGTGTTATTCCATTATTTAATGCATGAAATATTAAAGAAAGGTAATAAGTCAAATATAAGGTTAAGGTGAAAACTTACTATAGGTGGTTGCGTTTGTTCAGATGCTACCAATTGTCGGTATTTGCTCATGTTACGACTAGGGTCCATTAATTCTTGTAAATCACTAAAGAGCCTTTGATATTTACTTGGTAGTTTTTCCCAAGACGCTCTTAACCTGGACACAGCTCCATGACCCAAACCAGACACGATTGCAAACATGGAATTGAAATTTTTGCATTCCTTACATTGCCCTGTTCGTAACAAACATAAAAATGTTTAAAGATGTGCACGATAAGAAAACGTCGATGATTATGAGCAAAGAACTTACGGGCTATTTTTATAAATTGCTTTATTATTTTACTACGTCGAACTAAATTGTGTTCAGAACAAACTTCTGTCACAACCCAAAACATTTCTCTGTTGACTAGTTCTGCGAACTGCCTGAGCATAGGCACTCCATATCTACTTTTTAATTCGAATAAATCATCGACATATTCCGTAGATTCAATTTGCCTAATGATAGCACATGAATTAATATTTCCGTTTTCGTAAAAATAACTTGCGAAGATATTAAATATATTATCGATTTACCTGAATATACTGAAATCTTGCAGAGTCAATTGAATCGCAACTTCAACAGCATTTAGTTGTAAGAAATGAACCTGAGATTCGCGTATGAGTTCTGGCGCTTGTTCATCCGCTACGAACGTCTCTGAGATGCCATTAGTTTTTAAATAATATCGAGAACTTAAGCCAATTCTTTCCGCGAGATTTTGCAACTGATCAGGTAACCTGCGTTGTTTAATCATACCCCCCTCTCCAACGCTAACTTCAGCTAAGGAGAAATTTGAACTGCCTTCAGTTATACCAAATTCTTGAAGAGCCAGCATTACCACCTAAAAGAGTATATTAGCATACAAATAGAAAACTTCGATGGTGCATATTATTTTCCAAGATTAAAATATCTACCTCGTGCGCCGTTGTTTCTTTGTGAATAAGAAGGTATTTACAAGTTTGATCGGCTTTGTAAACTTTCAAAACGTGTTCTGGATAATCAGGTGCCCTTAAATCGTCGTAACAATACAACGATGTGAGGTCGGGATTACTTTTTGAGTGATAAAGATTAGTAGTCTGTGAAAGTCCTCCTGTTCCCGGTGGTGTATGAGGAGGTGCGAGAGGATCGTCTACATGCACACCATCACTGTAAAATAGATTACATTTAATTAGCATACATTTTTTTTCATTTAGATAAATAGTATTACAAATACATTTTTAACTTACTTAATAGTATTCTTTGGCAGTATATTCATTTTCATGAGAGCTTTTTGTAATCTCTTCTTCGGTCCAAGCGTCATAAATCCTTTATGCTCCTTTTTAGCATCTTTACAAGGAGAAACATTAGAATCGGGAACTAACAGTGGTACACCACCCACCAAAGGGTTCAATGGATTTACTGGATTTATCGGGTCTACATGCGTGGACAACCTTGCACGTGGATCTGTTTGTAATCTTGAAATCTCGGGTTTGTTTGCCCTTCCCCGCGGCCTCGGCGAATCATCTGGCATCTGAAGCATTTCTTTAAACGCTACAACAGTAATTCATTGCTCGCATAAAAGAAATATAATTCACATTTTATTGTTTTTATAAAATCCCACATACCAAGCAAGTTCGATTTAACAGTGATACTGAGATGAGTAGATCCTCTTAAAATTTCAAGAGCCCTGGCATGACTCACGTGCTCAAAACTCTGTCCATTTACTTCTAAAATCTGATCTCCACGTTTTAAACCGACATCTTCAGCCTTTGATTTTTTATCTACTTTTGAAATAAAAATGCCAAAACCCCTTTCATATCCCCCCAAAATACTAAAATGCAGGACCTCATCCCTCGTGGGCCTTGCTAATGTTACATTCCGCGTTCTGGCTTTTGCTGCACATGCAATGTTTAATAATCTAGAATTGATATGAAAGTGTTTAATATCACTGCTTAATAACTATAAAACAAATAATATTAACAAAAACTTATATATACCTTTGTTGCCCTTGCATTTTCTCCCTTTCTAATCCAGCTTCGAATGCTTCTAAAAATTCCATCATAGCTGGATCAGTTTCAAAGTCAGTAAAATGATTATTTACCCAAAGAAGTACTACACGGGCAACTCTGTCTCTGACTTGTGCTTGATCAAACCATTCTAACAATTGACTTGCAACTAATAAGGGACTATCGATAAATGTTCGATGAGTTAATAAGAAATCTTCTATATAAGTGGGATCGGTAATACTGTTTTCTTCAATAAGTTGTAACATTAAACGTTCAGGAGTTCCGCGTATAACTACATGACCCCTGCGTGCTCCGCCATCTAAAGCACCCCTTAATTCCGTTACTAGAATTACTCTCCCGTTTTCTTCATGCCGCCTCGTATTTTCTTCTCCTTGATGTTGAATTCTAAAGTAATCTGCCTGCGTGACACATACAAATTGGCAGTCATCACATCTAAAAATAAAAATAGATCATATTAATATAAATTGTTACTTTTATTCAATGACTATAAGTGACAACGAATAACTAATATGAAACTCACTTTGTCCTCATGACACCTCTATGCAAAAGTCTTTCCATAGTGGGCAAGATTCCAAAACTGTCACCAAGGTGCAGTTGTTCAATTTCTCCATTGCTATGCTCAATTTCCACAGCACCATTTATAAGCACACTCCAACTATCTAATTCTTCTCCATCATTTAAAACTATCATACCAGCACGTTCAACCACAGCAAATACCATTACAGCGCACAGCGCTCTCCTTACAGCCAAAGTCATATTTGTGAAGGCCTTTAGTTGTTGTGTGAATTCTAAGAGTGTTTCTATATCATCTTCTGTCCTTTCCATTGGATCTTTCTCTAAACATTCTCTAACTGGATCACGGACAGTCAAGCTCTACAAACGGCAAATAACTCTTATTAATATAATTATAAAACAGTCTTATTAATATAATTATTTTCTGTATTAAAATATAGACCATTATTTTGAAGGAATATACTTACGTCCATGCTTTCCGCAAGATCTTCTTCTTCATCGCTATCCACTATAGATTCAACAAGCCCTGAAAGATCAACATCATCTGCATCTGCATCTAATGAACCTTGTACAGATGTCATGGTGTCTGAACCACTGTATGCTGAACTCGTGTCACTCGAATGGCTGCTTCTATTGGACTTTTGGTACAGCTCTGGCCTGCCTGTCAGGCCTTGAGAAAACTACAAAAAAAGAGAATTCTTCAGTTAATTATGTACTCGATTACACATTTTATTGCACAATATTTATTCATAATTATTATTATAAGCTCCTAGTAAATATTTATAAAATAAATTTATATACTAAATATTTATAACTGCATCAATTTTCTGTTAACCATGACCCATGACGTATTACTTTAGCATTAATTGAAGGTGATCAACATATTCGTTTTATTATTACTACACTCTTAAATATGTAAACTAAAGTGTTTACATTAATGTACATGCCAGACGATCTTAATACAAAGCAGCGCATTCTTCATCGCGATGTATCAGTGCAATCACGATTGTAAACAATAGCACGGTGCAGTCCAAGAGAAGATATCAATACACCGTTCAATTTCTTTGCAAAAAAACCTACGAGAATAACGTGCAATTTATTATCCATGGATCGACATCGATCTGTCAATCGACAGGAAGAGGCTGCAAAGAACGGGATCAAGAAACATGTATGACAAAAACATGGGTACTACGAGCGGTACTCGTTTACGGAATAGTACCAGGAATGGGCGTGATGGGGACAGGCTCTCGTCTTAAGTTAGGTTAGGTTGCCAGACATGACATCACGCACGCAACATCGAGCGACCAGAGAAAACACACACGGCAGGAAAGAGACAGAAATAGTGGCACGTACATATGTCTAAACAAAAACATCGTGACATCTGTCATCCCACGATAATCAGCAACGATCATCTACGATCATCCGCGATAACGAATCGTTCGTAGGAAATCTCAAGAACGAGGAAAGTATCGCGGTAAACCAAGGCCATTTTGAGCCGCGGGAGATCATCAGACTCACTTGGTACATGCCGAAGGCGTCCATCCTATCGTCTTAATAATGGCACTTGCTCGGCACTTTACTCTTCCGTGTTTCAGATCACGAGAAATAACGTGAAGAACAACCAGTGTCCGGCCACATTCTCTTTTCGTTACTTGTCCACGATTCGATCGAACTCGCGAAACTCACACCTCTCATTCGCGAGCGCATATGCGGCCGTATATACACACAGCGCGACGTGACCTTCTTTGTGTGCATTTACGAAGCTCGTGGCGCGTCTGGTGTGCCCCGTGTCGTGGGCCGTCAGCTTAGCGAAGTAGCGGACATGGGACTGCCTCTCGTCCCTCCCCCACCCTTCGTCCTGCCACCGGCATTCCCTTCGAAAGTGTAGGGTCACGTGACCCGAACGAGCGGCAAGCTTCAGGTCCGTCGCAATAGGGGGGCGCACGTTGGGGGGCCCACCTGTAGCTTCTGACCGTGACACTAACAAAACACTCCTATCGATGACGTGCCGAAAATGTGCCACAAAATTTTTGTTTTACCCTATTTAATAATTAATTACCGAATACATACTGTTTTTGTAGACATATTTCTATATTACTGAACACTGCGTTTTGTATTTTTCAAGTATCAAATTTGTTAAAAAAATTCTTCGTAAATATCAAGTTAGTAATTTCTCGATTATAATCTACGTAATTTTGAAGATAAGGCTAGGCACGACAGGTACGTATCTTTGAAGAAGAACATTGCAATCAAATGAAACTTCGTAGATAAAACAATTCTCCATGAATAACTAATTGCATGCCAACAAGGATAACCAGTCATCGATCAAGTTGCATGAAGAAATAATTTATCCTCAACCATCACGAAACACTATTGCATAAAATTTCCGCGCGTACATCTGGAATCGGCGACCACACTCATGGCGAGATGAAACGCGTGGCTTAAAGGACGATCGTGTGAAACGAGCTTAAGGAGTCGACGGTCGGTCAATCGTCAGTCGGTAAGCGATTGAGAGAGAAGGAGGATACTCGGAGAAAAGAGTACCGGTCTGCTCAAAGCATCCAACACAGCGGATAGTAACTGCTTAAAGGCCACTGGCCGACCCGACGGATGATTTATACGACCCGTTATGTCGTGCCCATGTCTCACTTTTCCTTTTGTCCTGCTCCACAGACTTTCCAAATTGCTTCTCCCATTCAGTTTCTTCCTACTCGACCGACAGACAGTGGCATACCAGTGCATGCCACCGATGTACATTCCTCAGACTCTTTAGGGGAGAGACACTCTAATGTAGATCATCTTACTCGCACGCGTTGCGCCTTAAACTTTCGATCCGAAGCGCCGCATGCTGGAAGGACTAGCGAGGGAAAGCGGAACTACGTTGCACTATTTTTATACGAAATTGAGGTGTTATCTGTATTTCAAATAAAAAATTTCAACGTTATTTCAATCGAAATTACCTTTCCAATAGAAATAATACTTGACATCAAATTTAAATTTACACTTAAAGAAGGTTACATTAAAATTTTTTATTTGAGCTGAGAATAATTACGAATATTTTTTTATATCTAGAAATTGACAAAATTTATAAGAAAATTCGATACGATAAAACTAAAAAATGACACAATAAATTTCAAGAGCTTCGAAATCGATAATAGAGCGTATTCAAGGAAGGATAAAACGATTATTTATAATCTACGAAGGAAAATATTTTCCGAGTACAGCGAGTCCGTAAATTACGTCTCACGTTACGTTCCACTTTCTAATATATGAAAACCTTTTCTCACTTAACCACGATCACTGTTTATTCGTTGCAGCCCAATTATATGTATCGGTGCAAATAGAAAAATTCACGAAGTGACAAAACGTCTGGTCGCGCGGGAGCTTCGGGCACGGATTTAAAATTCATGAGAAGGCGTACGGCGATGAAAAAATAGGCTGCTTTAGAAGTCGCCACTAGTCGCTTTCAATGTGATCCACCATGCTTCATCCATTTTCTCTCCTCCTTTCCCGTCTCGATTAGTGCAAACATGTGGGCGTCCCGTACACACGCGTCACGGATCGACGACATCAAACTTTCTTTCAACGATCTGCACGCCGATGACGTAAGATAAATGATCGTGAACCGTTGCGGGGAAAATGATCAGCAAAAGTGCACGAGTTCCGATTTACCGATAGATACTCGCCATGAGTCTCTGTCGGATTGCATCTGATACGAATGCACCTCCCTATCGATTGTGCTAAATTGAAACAAGGTGTAACCGAGTCTACCTTTGCAACTGCGAGAACGGCTTGAACAACTATGTCTTCATGTTGGTATAATTAATTATTTCGAAAAGCATTGTCGATAGTTGTACAACTTTTTACAGTCGTAACCACAGCAAAGAAATAACAGGCTTGGAAAACAGCTGATATCGTATTTCATTTTAACTACGTTATCGACCTAAAAGAAAATTACTATCTCTGAACGAACATAGAAGAGAAAGTACTGAGAACATCCTAGTTTTTTCCAAAGAGGTACTATTGGCGCTATAAGTGAAAGGCGAAGGAGAAAAATAAATATCAAAAGGAACAGGGTAATAATGAAGAGGTTAGGTTCGATATTTATAAAATGTACAAAAGTAAAATCCTCATATAAAATGATATACATAGCAACTATTAATTTCGATAAGCATAAGAATATATGATATTAAAAATAAAATAAATAAATATTTCTGTATAATAGATCAGGATATCTGAAAATTCAGGATATCTGCATTACCTACAATAACCTAATCGAAGCTCATCATCGACAAATACAGTGAAAATTAGTCATCGATTGCCATTTTAAAATAACTGAGCGACTCATCGAACACTAAATCTTGCCTATTTCGAACAAATATATTTCTGACGACATCGCTGGAGCGTAGGAATTCAGGTCGAAAAAGGAACGTCGACGTAAATGCGTTCTTCAAATCTGACCGAAGGTACGCCTGCAATTTCTACCTGCAGAAGAGATGAAAAAAAGTTCGAACAGATGTTTACCGTGTCATCGAAGACCAAGTTGACCTGTCGATGGTCGGTAATGGGATGAGGGTGCGGTGGTCGATGCATCCTTCCTCCATGCACTTCCGGGTAGTCGATCTGCAAAACAGAAAAAGACAGGGATGGTTAGAAGAATAATTACAATTAAATTCCTTGTTTCTTTCGTAGTATAATAATTCACGTTTACGTTTCGCGCATAAATCGCGCTTTATCGATAATCCGATTCACGCGACGCAACCTGCGCGCTAATATTTTCTGGTTCGTGCTAACCTTTCACCTTTTGCAGAGCACGGAACACTGCAGTCGGCACCCTTTTCGAAGCTTAAAAATATAGGAATTGTTTGACGCGCGCATCCGCTGGGGATAAGTCCCGTGGATTTATTCAGCAAAGTTGGTACCAGCTTGAGAGAAATGGTAGAAAATATTCGTTTTCACGTCCATAAAAGATTTTTAATTGTCGAATTGCAGTAGCGATTACGAGCGAATATTCTGAAAAGGCTCAAAATAATCTCTCTTTTATTATTTTGTTAATCTACAATATGAGACAAAGATAAATATTAACTGTATAAGAATAATGGCATAAGGAGAATAAATAGAAACATATAATATGTTAACAAAAATAAATATTTTACAGCAGCTGTATATTTCCAGCAATTATAATAAAACCAAAAATGTGAAATTGGTTATTTTAACAAATCTAGTGTTTCTAGAATTAATATTCAGGTATCAAAATTGTACACTTTTGCTCTTATTTCAGATATAGAAATTCTGTAACGAAACCTTAATTCCCTTTGTTTCGTTAATATTCCTAACAACATCTACATACATTACACCATAACCAAGGGGGCTAATCTTCACGGAAAAAATGAAACAATTACACAAACATCGCAAGGCTACACGCAAGGTACTACACGTAATTCTCTTAGACCTAACAACGGTTCTCCAGAATCCCGCAATCAACATCCATCAAACTAACATTTCGCAGGAAATTCGAGGGCTTGAACTCGAGCACACAAATTCTCATCCAAGCTGGAGACCAGCGTCAAGAGGGAAAAGCGTGTTTCGAATTTCTCTCGTGTGACAAACAGCTCCCCCGCAAAAGCAGCCGTGTCGTCCCCGGGAACGACACCGTGACGTTGATAATCTAATCCGGTTCCACCTGCGACTTCTGCAGCTGCGTCAACTTCTCGCCCCCTCGCGTTACGTACGAGCTCGTGCCTCTCTTTTTCGGTCAACAGCGCGACGTTGTTCGGCGACGTACACGCAGGGGAGAGAGAAAGAAGGAGAGTGAAAAAGGAGAGACGAACGAGAGGAGGAGAGGGAGAGGAGAGAAAAGAGAAGAAAAAAAATAAACGCGGAGAGACAACGAGATGAGCGTGCCTCGGGGCCGGAACCCGTAGGCCGGACTTCCGGTAGATACGCCGATTATACTCGCCATTCACAGAACCGCTCCCTCGCGACTCGATTGTTAGAGGCGAGCGGCATTTAGCCAATTTCGGGATGAAAGTTGAATTTCCACCGGCCGACGATACGCTGATTCGATTGGGAACAGCCGATGCGAAACGCGGCGCTCACGTCGCGAAAAATATTGTTCGACACGCCGGAAATTAACGAAACGCCTTCCCTCGGTCGTTGGAAAATATCACGGGATTCTGGTATTTACACATTACCGATAACGTGTAACGTTCGTGTACGCTCGCAGCGTTATTTCGAGTAATTTGTAACTTTTAATTGATTTCCACTGACATGTAATAATCGCTGTGGAAAATTATTCACGGAAATTGTATGGCTGAATATACCTGGATGTATCGTGTGGTAACGTTAGTTTATTGGAAAGTCGGGATTCCATGACAAGCTTTTTCTGCGAATACTTCCTTTCTCTGGTACTCTTTGTTGTTTTCTTTTCTTTGCGATGCGAGTGTGAAGAAGAGAGTGGAACTAGGAGAAACTTAGGAAATTATTAGTTGTATAGATAGCTATATCTAAGCTATAGAGTTTTATAGAGATGTTTTTGCGCACACTGATGTTCCAGTGAAATATTACAGACAGATTCTTTTTATACATGCAGTGTAATATCAATTATTCAACATACTAATTTGACCAGATATAGCGAAATTCTGAAAGCCTGTGTTGGAAAGGCGCGTTTAAAAGGTTGTTTAAAGTAAGATGTAAAATGACTGTCATCCAATTTCTATGAATAGTCGTTTCGTCTGGAATACCATCTAACTTCTTCCTACTCAGGAATCTCGGCAAGATAATGGAGCAAGTATGTTAATTATCGATTACACGAGCTAACCTGCCCCCTATAACCCCCGCTCTTCTCCATGTCCGCTTCATTCACGTCCTAAACCACAATTCACCACTATACATCGAAGATGCTACAGGTGAAAGTATGCTGCGGAGATTATCCCAGCCATCGACCGCAAAGAATTAAAAAGAACAGGTCATTTTTCTACTTTTTCTTCATTTTCTAACTATACATCCCATCCTCCGTTATACCTACAATTACCGTCCGCATTATAATTTCTCTCCATGGAGAAGAGTCTGTACAAATATCTGCTAATCCTTGCGAATATTTATGAAGCATTGTTTGTCCAGCCTAATCTACATACATTTATTTTCAATGTCGATATTCCTATCTTTCACATCCCGCAGGTTTACGTAGACATTGCGTGTGTGTAACGCTTGCATATGAATTCTCTGTGGCACGTTCTGCGCCACGTGGGTCGTGACTGTCGACAAACATAAAGAAGGTGCTTTTTCGATGTTCCATTCAACTAACAAGGTCAAGAATATTCTAATTATTCCACATCAAATATTCCAATGAGATTCTCACACTGTGATTAAATTTTCTACCGATTGTTATCTCAACAGTCACACCTGTTAAACGCAAGAGTACCATGAAATTACTCAAAATTGTAGAATTCTATATCCAAGTGAAAAAAAAAAAAAAAAAAAAAAAAAAAAAAAAAAAATAAAGAAAGAAGAATAATTGGAGAAAATTGTAAGGAAAGTTGCAAGACTTCGATTATGGCCGATTATTCTTTATTAAGCTTAGGACTCTTTGTGTCGTGGAATTTTTCACTTATCGTGGTATCTTTTATCTGTTCGTTAGCTCAGAGCTGCGCGATTCGAAACGTCGCCAGGCCGATTTCTCAATGAGTTGCCCGTTCGAACGCGTAAACAAACGCGCAAAAGGGAAACGAAGTGGATCACGCGCCACGCTCTGTTTGCCGAGGCGCGAATTATAATGGCGAATCGTGGGGCGTTCGCGGGCCCCGCAAGCGGACACGAGTCGCGAAACGCGTGACGCAACGCGGCCGATGCAGAAAATCTGCACGCGCGTTCCCCGTTACGTAATCCACGAATTATAAACAATCGGATGTTCGATTGCAAGCGGCAAACACGGCGTGTTTGTCATTCCTGACCGTGGGCCTTCGACGTTTCCACAGGCGCGAGAGGTTTGGCAATTGTTGCCCGTGACACTGTGAAACACTTTGGTATTTCACGCTGAACGGGTCAATGTTTTTGGGACACGATGGTGAAATTATTTTGCAACCGTAGTATGCGTACTAATTGCCCGGTAATTAACCTTTTCACATTTTCTCTTGTTCGCTTCTTTTTTATTTTATTTCGATTCGAGTGTGCTGAATTTGACATTGGGATTAGGTACCTAAAATATGGGGAAAGAAATAAAATTTATTTTAGGTATGCAAATTTTAATTTGATGGGAAGTTTAGTGGTAATGTGACGAATGATGTGACACTTGGCGAAAGGAGTGAAAAATTTGAATAAGCATATTGTGCTATTAATTTTTTGCACTGGGTGATATTTTCGTTATAGAAACATAGTAATTAGAAGACTTTCTGCCATAAAGTCGAGACGATATTTTTAACCCTTTGTACTCGACGATTTTTTCGTTACAAGAAAATAGTAATTCGAAGACTTTCTGCCATAAAGTCGACGATAATTTTAAAACGGTAAGTAAGAAATTGTACAGAAATCAAGACGTGGAATTATTTTACTTCGATATTTCACGCATCGTTGGATAATTGTAAATTTGATATATTGATTAATATGCAACTTTAGAATCTGATTAAATAGCGACTGAGAGGCACCTCTCGAGTGCAAAGGGTTGAAACCGTAAATAAGGAGTGTAAATTAATTGTAAAACGTAGAATTATTTTACCTCGATATTCCACGCGTCGTTGGGCAATTTTAAATTCGAGATATTAATTAATAACGATCTTTAGGATCTGATTAAATGGCGACTAAAAGTCGCCTCTCAAGTGCAAAGGGTTAGTTGTTCATTCTGGGACTAATATTTGAAGAAAGGAGTGGCTGTGTACTAATTTTGATACTGGGGCTAGGTACCTAAAATATGGGGAAAGAAATAAAATTTATTTTAGATATACAAATTTTAATTTGGAGAAAATTTTAGTGTTCATGTCGTGACGAATGATGTATGATACTTAGTGAAAGAGGTGAATAATTTGAATAAGCATATTGTTATTTATCGTTCATTCTGGGACTACTACTTGAAGAAAGGAGTGGCTAGAGTGATCGTAATTCGAAGTTGGAATTAAAAATAACCGATTAATGATACGTGTTAGGGTCAATCATCACTGTGTTAAAAATAAACGAAAGAAGAGACTGCCATCGATTTTTGAACAGAAAATTTGAGCATTAAGAAAGACTTTTTGCTACATTGAACTCAAATTAGCAGAAAATTCAGATTATTCCAGGAATAATTAATACACTTCACAGCTGTAAATGCTAATAGCAATGAATCTAATGCTTAAAATAGCTTGAAAATTTCCCTGGTTAATAGATACATTATAAATTGACATTAAAGTGATCAGCCATTGCTCCATTTATCTAACTCGATAACGATCGGTTTCCAAATTACTCTAACGCCTACGGAAAGCAATATCAATCAATTTTCAAATTTTTGTGTCTTCGTATCATCCACTTTCGTTAACTTTTTCAATAATTTTATCGGTAATTTTCTAAAATTAGTTAAACATAATTTGACGACAATTTAATTACGCAAATAATGCTCTAAGCGAGACGATGGGTTTATTCACGGCGCGAAATCGATTGTGTAGTAAATCGAGTAAATTTGTTTACCATGGTCGAACCAAGTGGATCAGGTTTAATGGTTCAGTTTAAACATTTATGTTTACATTTTGCACCTATTATCGCGTATCGTCGCGTTACACCATAAATTTATAACATATGTGCACTAATGTTTCATAATGGAAACAATACTGTGCACGAAGTCGAATAAATACGTACAAAATATTTACTATCATGTAGAAAAATTAGATATTTTTGGACCCTACGTCTCTGCTTACAAACAAATTATCACATCTATATTATCTCATCCTTGGCATTGCATAATAACAAGAAAATAATAAATAAAGCCTTTACAAGTTTATTATAATTTTACTTTAGTCCAAGTCATTTCTTTTGAATTTTTGGCTTAGACCAGTCATATATAACAGTAATCACTACGCCATATATTATTTTATAATAATATCAAACTAGCATTATAATGGTAGCAGTGCAGTAAACTTGCAAATAAAGATATACTTCAGTTTCTGCTTAAACCACTTTCCATAAAGAATATTTACAGTAATCAAAATTAGCAATTAACCCCAATAAAAATTGACCTACATAAAGTTTTACGATCTCTTTTCTTCTAAAACATTTCATACGTATCTACTCCAGCCCCATCTAAAATTAAATGCAATTATACTCATTCTAGGACCAATCCCTCGATCCAAACTAAAAATACCTACAATATATAACACGCGTAAAAAAAAAAAAAAATGAAAAGAAAATGCTGCAGTATGAGACAAGAACTTTTCACAATTATGTCAATGATTATGAAAGTGCTCTACGTCGCACACAATTCATTTCGAAATATTAAAAATTCCGCGTTTCGAGCATGTTGTAAATAAAACAATTAATTCTTCATATTTCACCAAGGATAATATCATTTTATCGCAATATGGACGAATGGAATACAGAACACGCGGCAAAATTATTTCTTTCTTTCAAAGCTCTGACTTGCAGTTATACCTATTTCATAATTCCCGCCACAGCCGGAGATTCCTATATATATATATCGAAGGTGGGAAAACTCACAGCGAGGTTAAGGGATGAAAGAAAAATGGCGGGCGG
>NW_016908953.1:583357-606624 GCF_001483705.2 Eufriesea mexicana
GCCCCTTTATCTTCCGCTCGTCCTCGTTATATATTCACGCTCTGCGTGGGCCCTTCGGCTCCGCGTGGGCGAACGCATACACGCGCGCGCGTGCAGACGCCAGCGCGCGATAAAGCCGACGCTTCTGCCGCGAACGGGATACGCTCACCATTTCGTTTTCAATAAACTTTAACGAAGGATAGGGTTATCGGATGCCTGTTAATTATCAGCGCCGACGAGACGTGTACGAGTAACGGAGGACACGTGATTTTTCTCCGATCGGGGACACTGTGTCGTTGTTACTATGAGATTCTTCGCGCGGCAGAAAAATTTATCTTCGACCGTTTGGAGATGTTCCACGGGGTTTGCGAGTTCCCAGGAATTCGCGTCGCTTGTACGCGTGGAAGGACGGATTGAGATGTCAATCGCCATTTTTAAATACACGTGGATTATTTAGTAATTTCTCCAGTCTATCCATGCAGTAGAATGTATTAATGGTATATGGAACATTGTAACACTGTGGTATTTATTACGGAGTATATTATATATGGAGAAGACACTAATGAGAATTAAAATATACTAAATATTAATAACATAAAGAATATGGTAATATATTATTAATCCTTTGCGCTCGACGATCTTTTGGCTAAAGAGGGGTACGAGTTGAAAAATTTTCTTCCATAAAGCTGATGATATTTTTTGAGCAATACCTCGCACACTGTTACATTATTTTAAATTTAATATATTAATTAATATCGAGCTTCGAAATTTTAAATGGTGACCTAGAGGCACCTTTCGAGTGCAAGGGGTTAATATTTTCTACAAATATTCTATTCAATATTCCATATAAAATATACAATATCCTATTTATTAATAGGATACACTAACGTATTATGAATACACTATACACATAGTGGTCAATAATTGATATTTTCAGAACCGATAAAATATAAAAGCACATATTTATAAAGAATTTTATAATTATTTTCTATTCGATTTATCGACATAACCAAAAATATATTACATAATTAAATGAACGTAACGTCCTCCTGACAGAAACTATCCAATTCACAGAGATATATTTTTCAACGAATATTTCTAATCTGTAAATATGAAACTCTACGTTATAAATAAATAAGTTTTCCTAGATAAATAAACGCAGAACCACGCGGAGCGCCAGCGAACGAAGTTAACCTAACAAAATTCACAACGACACGAATGAAAAGCCCGGCACAACGCAACCCGTCGTTTCTTCGATTCACGTTAGCACAACACGCCGGTTATTATAAACACACGGTAAATCCAAGCTCAACCTTCCGCTGCCACGATTTGTAACCTCCAACTCTATTTACTAACAAAAAATTCCGCCGTTCCATAAATCGTGGCGCGCTGATCGCTGGGCCCCGAGAGCACGCGGCGAGCGTGGCCGCTGAATTTCCATGTAAATAATTCCACGAAATATTCGCGGCGCGCGCGAATGCAGCGATGGCACCACCGTCGCATCCTTCCTTCTCCGTCGGTTTCGTAAACCCGGCCCGAGCCCTGTTTTCCTTTCCCAATCGTTCCGCGATTGAGAAACGGCGCGGCCTGTTAAGATACGCACAACCGAGACAGCTGCCAAGAGCAATCTATTAAGATTACCGAACGAGACGGCGACGATGGCTGGGGCGCGACTTCCTTAATTACGAAACGAATCTTTTTACCTCGTTCGAGACGACTGATAAGGGCCTCGGCGTGCCGGGCCAGCTTCTGGATAACGAGCGACCTTTCCTCTTCCTCGCCACAACCCGAGGTCGTCCGGTCCTGTTCATGTGCTTCAACATTTTCGCGTCGATCAAAACTTTTCGCTCGACACACAGTCTTCTTCTCTACCCATCACTCCGCACCTTCCACTCCGCCTTTGTTCCTCATCCCGTCGAATAATCCACCCACCGAAGGAATCCAACGCGATCTCCACTGGTCTCGACGTGGATACCACGGTCACCGGATAAAATCACAGGAGAATAAAATCACAATTCGGATTCGCGTGGAGAATTTCACTCCGTGGTTGCCCCTTTCACTTTTTAATGCCCGTGGACCGGGGGGCCCGGAATCGTTTAAAATGGGCACACCGTGATACAGTACACCATGGAACTATCAATCGATTGTCCTTTCACGTCGTGCTTTCACCTTTCGCCCCTGTCCCTCGTGTCTGGATCCAGCGGCCGAAGATCGCCACGTCCATCTGGCGAACAAGGTCGTCGAGAAGAACGATCCGCGGCGTTATTAAAAGATCGATACTACAACGCTTTGTGTCTCTCTGGATGGCAGGGAACGTGCGAAGAGCAGAACTCGTGGTGGAGACAGGCGCGACACTGTCCTCGTTAAAACGGGCACACTACTCGGGACGTCGCTTTAATAAGTCACCGACAGTCGATCCACGATAAAACATTCACGGTGCTGGTGGTATCAAGGTCGAAATATCTTTGGAATATCCCTGAAAGGAGGCGGTTCTGGTTCGGCACAGGGAGCCCGTATCGGTGATCTGGCGCGCGCGCGGTCCCGAGCACATCGCGGGTCACGATAAACTGAATCGTTCACGATTCTTGAGGGCCAAAGAGTGACTCGACTGGTCGTCACGTGACTACGCACGCAGTGACGTAGGAGAACGCCGCGATACTTGGCGCTGTCAGATCGTATGGGACACGTAAAATAGGACGCGCGATAGCGTTTATCGCGGGCTAATGGAGCGTTCAGCGATACAACTTGCCGGCTTTGACAGTGCTGAATGACTTCTGCGATCGACGGCCACTGGTCGAGCAGGAATTTCCGCGAATCGAATTGGTAGATCGGCCAGATCGTAATTGGATAGCGTTAGAGGAGGATGGCAAATCTACAGGCTCGTTCCGGCAGCTGGGATTTGGCTACAGCTCTGTTTGCGGTGAGATTATTTAGACGGATTCTATCGGCTTATAGTAAAATTTAATTCGAAATTTTCAACATGGTCATTTTGGAAATTCTATTGGAGTATACGAGTCACCAGTTTTTCGATATCTCTGTTTTCTGCCAAGATTTGCGTATAATTAGTTTCGTGGATCACGATCGACCGACTGATTGGCATTGACAGATTAGGAGTCGACAGACACTGCAATTTCTTTCTAAAGATAGTGCAAAAATTTCGAAAATAACGTTTGATAACTCGTATCGCATGGAGAAATATATTTCCACTATTTTTCTGTAGATTTAGTAATTATTTATTGCAAATTATTGTCGGTAATTCGAGAATTCGGATTTAGAATTGTCAAAATTGCGAACGGGGAATGTGCGAAAATAACGCGGAATTTCGTGACGATATTTTAGTCAACGGTTCGAGAAAAATACGCTCACATTGAAAAAATATAAAATTTTCGCTACCGCCTGTTGCGGTTGCCAAGAAAAATTACATCTCTAAAATAAAAGCGGGACTCTATATTTACCCAATACCCAATTCCAAAGTTCCAGCGAAATTTAAAAAGCCGGCGATATCATGAATGAGTGCGTTCTCGGAGATGTGCGAACGAGGAAAAACGCAGAAAGCGGGGAAAACACGATACGCCAGGTTCCACGATGAAATTTCTTTTACCGATCATACGAGATTCGAAGAAACTCGAGATCTTTAGTGAAAATTCCGGAAATACGAAATCTAGTTGCCTTAGTCTGAGAAGGCCTGGGAAAAAAGCTAATAATCGAAAGTACCTTCCCCTGTGTGCACCTCGTCTCATTTTATAACTCTAACACTCGGGCACTGAGAGGCATTTTATCTCTCGTAGGGGGTATAAAAAAGGTATCACATGCTTCATTACGACTAACACCATCGTAAAAGCTAACAAGAAACGAAGACGCGGAAGCAGTATAAAAATGCCTACTAAAAGCGAAGTGTTCTTGAAAAAGAAAGTATGCCGTCGTCCATCGATCCTGTTCCACGTACGTATATATGCTCTTACAAAATTCTGCTGCTGTGTGATTTTTACGAAAGCGGAGACCCGTGACACATGGTGGAACACGTGTTGCGTAGAAAGCGACGCCGGATTAGCGTCGCCGTATCTGAGAAAGATTTGGGACCGAGGCCGGGCAGGCTAGACCTCTTGGTCGGAGTTGGGCGACATTTTTGAGGAATTTCTAGGCAGGCCCGACCACTCGGGTCGTCCGCGAAGAAGAAAACAACGTGGATGTACCGAAAGGAAAAGTAAATGCAGCCACTTGCCATTTAAAGTGCAATCCTCTGCCAAGGACTCATTGTTAGGGTTACTGAAAGCCTGTCATAAACGAGGATGGCCTAAAATATTGGAATTTTCGAGGAAATTGTCAGGGGACTATATTCAGTGGTGAGTATTTGTTTATAAAAGTTGCGTTCCAAAATTATACTTTTATTTTGAATTATAAATGACAATTTATGCACCTATCATTTAACCCTTTGCACTCGACGATTTTTTGGCTAAGGAAGAGTAGGAGTTGAAAGATTTTCTGCTATAAAGTTGACGATACTTTTTTGAGTAGTAAATAATAAATCGTATAATAATTAATACACGGAATTATTTGATTTCCATATTTCGCACACCGTTACATTATTTTAAATTTAATATATTAATTACTATCGATCTTCGAAATTTTATTAAATGGCGACTAAAGGGCGCCTCTCGAGTGCAAAGGGTTAATAATTCAAGCAAATAATAGAGATAAATTCTATATCCATGGATCGACCAATTTCGAATAGATATTTTGACGTATTTACGTGAACGTAATTACGATACGTAAATTCTGATAGGATCTAGGATTATCATAGCCGATTCGAACAATGAAATTCGTGCGGGAATTACGGGTTACATTGAATAATAAATTCTATCTCGTGAACGTAATAGTTTCGAATAGATTTATACGAATGTAACTATAATGCATAAATTATAATAGGATCTAGGATTATCGTGCTCAATTCCTGCGAAAATTGCGAATTATATTACAAAATAAATGCTATCTCACGAATTTGGCAATTTTAATTTCATACTAACATTGTGTTGTATAAAATAGCAAATGACTATCTAGAACACCCGTGTTTCAGAGGTTATCTTTCATAGAAGTACAAATCAGGTGATTGAAAGCTGCACAAGATTCCAGATTCCAGATTTCCAAGCACAGCGAAATAAAAGTGAAATCTCAAACATCGCCACTGTCAATCCTCGAACACCCCAAAATTCTGTCAGACCACGGATCTGAACGTGAAACCAGCTATACCTTCGCAACGACCAATCGGAACCTAAAGTCACCCCTGAGACCCAGCTTCAACCCCCCGATCGACTTAATTTCACCTGTCATTTCTCACGACTCACCCACCCAGCCAGCGGTCTCCGCGGAAGCATCCAGACAAGAGCGACTCTTGGCAGCGAGCTGAGAAAGTCGGGAAAAGGGAGGGAAAAAATGGTGGCTTGGAAACGGGTGCAGTGGCCACCGCCTGGTCGAGAAGCACTCGTGAAAAATCCGGTGAAATATTTACACGGGCGGATCTCCCTCGGCGTAGACGCGGTCGTAGAATTATTAAGACGAATAACAGGAGCGGAGATGGTCGTGACGGATGCAGCAGTCGCGTAAACCGCCTCCGGGGGCCGGTGCACCGCGAGGATTAGTACGCCCGCTACACGGATGTATACCGACGAGCTAAAAATTTCCTGCGGCCGGACCAACACGGCGCGAGGCGTCGCGAGGCGTCGGCGAGCTCGGCGGAGGGCTGCACGCATATTCATACGCGTTTCTCGCCGGCTGTCTACTTTATTTTCGGTTCTTCCTGCGGCCCCTCGTCTCGACACCATTGGCGTCACACGCCGGCACCGAAAAACTCGTCGCGAGACGAGAAACGCGCTCGTGAAATTCCGCCCCGACGACGCCTGTTCCAGAGTCGGTGAAACCGTTCTCTCGTCCCCCTACTTTGTGTTTTTCTCTCTCCGGCTGCTGGCTTTCTGTACTCCTCTCTTCCGTTTTCTCTCTTTCCCACTGCTCTTTTTCCCTTGCACCCGAGTGCCGAGAATCGGCCGACACTGTCGTCTTCTATTTGCTACTAGAGAATTCTAGCACAGCGGATCTTCTGCGGGTCCGTGAAAGGTGAGCAGTGATTTTGGTGGCTGGGTATATGGGCAGGAGTCGTGGTCAATGCTTGCAGGAGGATAGAGAGGTTAGACTGAGGGGCTGATTGCTGGTGATTTTTGGACTGGGTCTGTGGCGTTTATTGGCGATGGTGATGCGTTCGATATCGATGTTTGGCACCGATGATATCGATATTTAGAGTATCGTATATATTTTTCTTTCTTTATTACAATAGGCTCTTTGTATGCTTCATTCTCTTGGACACCATGGGTTCTTTCCGTTTAGAAAAAGAATATCGAATTATTAGAATTATGAATTGTTATATAGGATTGTTGACATTTGGCAGCGAATAGAGTTGAGAATAAAACGAAGCATTCACTACACGAATCGATTAACTCCACTTTTTGAAAAATCTTTAATTCAAGTGTCAAAGCACTTGGTATAGCCATAACTACATTATATCATTGCATTTCTCCACTTTTTGTTTCATGGAGTTAATCAATTTGTGCAGTGAACGGCTCAAATTGCAATTAAATTGGAATAAAATCCAAGAATATAAATAGATGTTCATTAAAAGGTAGATTCTTAACAGGGAATCGATTAATCAAATTTTATGGCAAGTTTGTGATTCATTACGAAATTTGATTGCGATTGTATCGAAATTCTGAGATTTGTATTCAATGATATCCAAAATATCGATAGCTAGTAACCATCACCAGTGTTCGTAAAACAAAGTAATTATTTTCAGGTAAACTTTTCTATACATTTTGTCTTTTGAGAGACAATTCGCAACTTAGTTTCTTAACATTTGTAAGTAAATATAAATGTATTGTCGGATTGTATTTAGTTAACGAGAAACGAAGGAATGCACAAGGGTCTTAATTCTTCCGAGGTTGTTTGAAACGCGAGTCACGAGTGTGTATTTGGACTGTGTGTTCCCGTCAAAACGTGTGAAGCTCCTGGAGTTTGTTCAGTTGTCAGTCGGGGAAAAGGAATTTTAATTAATCGAAATATTTTTTTATATCTGGAATCTTGTAGGTTTCCCGTCACTGTCATGGTAGTATCTAGAGGCAGTCTGTTTTTACTACTGTAAAATTCATTGGACAGTATACTAACAGAAGATGCGTCATCTATCGACACGAATGCGATATAACGACCGAGCAGTTCTCCGTTAATTAATTTCAAATAAAATCCATGAACTGTAAAATGCGTAATAAAGATACCGAGCTATCGTGCTTCTTTTCTCGGTGACGCCTAAGCTACTTGGACTTAAACAGAGAAGCTATGAAAAGGTTCCAAGGAAAGAGAGTTTCAGCCACGATGATATCTCATACTCCAAAGAAATGTCAATTTCTGTGAAGGGAAACAATTATAAAGCACATTTCTATACTCGATTTTTCAACATCTTTAATCGAAGAACAAGATTGGCGAGTAAAAGTAAGAATGAGTCAATCGTGCAGATATCTGCAGCTGATTAAACCGATAACGAAATTAAAGATAACACTCGCTACTGTCATGACATTAATTAGAAATTAAGAAAACTATTACTCAACGCTCTTTGGAAAACACTTGTTACTCTCGTGACATTAATTAGAAATTAGGAAAAGTACCACTGAACGCTCCTTGGAAAAACACTCGCTACTGCCATGACATTAATTAGAAATCAAGAAAACTATTACTGAACACTCCTTGGAAAACACTAGCCACTGCCATGAAATTCATTAGAAATCAAGAAAACTAGCAGTGAAGGGTCCTTTGAAAATTCCCAAAATACCCCGAAAAAGAGGAAGAAGAATGAAATCCTTGCAATAATTCATTCGACCACGTCCCGTTCGCAGAAAAATTCCTTTCTAAGCTTTCCAGAAGTCCCCTTGCCTCGAAAATACGTGCAACAAAAGACGACCAAGGGACCGCGACAAAACAGCCAGTCAATAATCCTCGGCCTCTTCAAGAATTCGCAAAACAGCTTTTCCTGGCCGACGGATAAGCCTCAGGATCCCGTCCAAAGATATTTCAAGAACCCCGGTGCACAACTCTTTCTACCTCAGTCCCAGCTGAATCACAGGGGACGACCGGTTTGTTCGACTCGAAATATCGGATCGCGAAACCAGCAACGAGCGACTCCGATTTTCCAGCACTTACGATTCACACGCGTTTCCACGTAGACGACGATCGCGAAAATTACTCAAATCTCGCGCGAAAACTGAGGGAAACTCGGTTGGAACAAATTGGGCTACGCAGAGACCGACTCGGAGGATCGATCGTGTGACTCCACGCGATTTCGCCTAAGCCGATCGAGGCACGAAACGCGACTGGTGCCGCTTGTCTGGCATACGGACGATAAGCTCGCTATCTTCTCCGCGGATGTTAATTTTTCTCCGTTTCTTTTTTCGCTCCCTGTCTCTGTCCCTCTTTCCACGTCCATGAGCACCGACACACCGATCCCACGATCTCGTGCAAACGGGACGTCTCTCTATCTCCTGAATACGTGCAACCGGGTGTCAACCGCAAGCAGCTCCAGAGCGACTTAAAATACCGGCCCTGTGCAGACTCCACCCCGGAGAGCCTGGAGAAAAGTTCCGATTCGATTTTGGCTGTTCGAAAGTTGCAACACCGACGTTCCATTTGCCAGAGAATCGCGTAACCGGGTAGCTTGCGGTCGTGTTAGTCGCGTCGCGTCTTCTGGCCTGATCCTTGGGGAGAACTTGAGGAAGAAGACCGAAATTTTGGAATAATCGAAGGAGACTGGGAGATTGGATGCTTCTTAGATATCGATCGTGATTTAGATAGGTTTTTTGAGGTTGAATTCCTGTGACATATCGATGCAGATTTTGTGGATCGCGGGAGAAGTTTTTGATCCAGGAAGAAAGAAGATGTGAGCTGATGGTGGAGATGGTTTCGCGAAAATTGCAGCTGGATGAAAAATGCGATGTAAAATTGGAAGAAGTTTCAAGGAATTTGAATAATAAATGTATAAAGTGGCAACAGAGAGATCTTTCGAAGAGAAGATCAGTTTTAATATCGATTATAGGAATTTTGTATTATCTGGTAGATAGTGTCTGAAAGGAATTTTTGAAGATAATTTCGATTAAATTCTATTTTTTTATTTTTCTATTTCAATTTTCTCTATAGATAGAGAAAAATCTGTTGCAAATAGTTGCAAGGTTTCTGAAAGAACCGCGTGTATTTCAATATCGAAAAGATTTTTTTCGAAACGATGGCGAGACATTTGAAGGGACGTTCAAAGAAAATGTCGATGTAAATTCACCATCGATCGAAAGAATTTTCCAGCGTGTAGTAGCAAGGTGTTCGAAAGAAAAGGTCGAAATAAATTTTCCTATGAAATGGCAACAGGGTATTCAAGAAAAATCCTAAAAGAAAGGTCAGTATAAATTTCAGTGGTAAAAGTTGACTTTACTCGCTTTGCCCTGAATCAACTTTCCAGTTTTTCCAAAAAATTTTGTAGTTTACTACCAGTAAAAGGGAGCTTGAAAATGTAATCTCCTTTCGCTATTTTATTTATTTCCTTTGCGAAAAATAAAAAATTTAAAAAATATTCGGAATCTGTGAACCGAGCCCGATGATTTTGAAGTACGTGACACAGAAGAAAATTCTGAGCAATTATTCGAAGGAATTTTTAATAAAAATTTACAGTGAATCTAGCGCACGGTCGAAAGTATACGTATTTCTCGAGGATGCTTGAGAAAAAGCTTTGAAAGTTTGAAGTAAAAATTCTCGGGCGGCCGATAAAATATTCTCCAAAGATCGACGATAAATATCGATAACGATTAGCTATTTTTCAAGAGGTACTCGTAGCGTAATCGTCAATTTCGTAAGAAATTCGATGGTCGATCGGATGAGTGAAAAGCCCCGTGACTATTTTAGAAATCTACGTTCATTAACATTCTTATTATGTTTTGCTTCTTCGTCGAGTTTGTCGAAGAGAGCGACCCATCGAAAACAGAACACCTAATTATCTGATTTCTCGTTAGAGATGCGTCAAACGGTCGAGAGAAAGGATGGAGCGGTTTTTTCGTGATGAATGAGAAACGAAGATAGTTTCTTCCAGGGTCATCCATTATCTTTCGTCTATATACATATTCTATCATTGAATCCATCGGTTACATTAATTATAATCCATTAGTCTAGATCGAATTCTTTCAAAAATCAGTGGCTCCTAACAGGACTCAGTTTCAGATGACACCACGAATTTTAAAAAACAGGGAGAAAAAAGAAAATATTACTATGCCAATCTATAATTTAAAAAATTCTGGAGGCGATAGCAAAATCGATTAATAAAATAAAAGAGTGACTCTCGTAACAAGAAATCGATTAAAATTGTTTGTCTGTCGCTTATAGCATTTTTATCTATGATCTTCAGCCTAGAACACCTCGGATTAATTTTTATCTGCCAAAGAAAAATTTCTCCAAGCCAGAAATTTTCCACGTTTGGACACCACGAATTTTTAAAAACAGAGAAAAAGAGGGAAACCTATTACTATGCCAATCGATAATTTAAAAAATTCTCAAGACGATAGCGAAATCGATTAATAGAATAAAAATGTAGCTCTTGTAGCAAGAATTGAATCAAAATTGTTTCTCTGTCGTTTTTGTACCTTTCTCTATGATCTTCATCCCAGAACACGTCTGATTAATGTAGCAATAAATTTTCATCCGGGAAAGAAAAATTTCTCGAAGCCAGAAATTTTCCAAGACGATTCTTCAGGCGATTGAGCACGGTTTCGTAGTTAACGTCTGTTCACCGAACATCTCTCGGCAATGATAGAAACCAGCGTTCCATGTTTGTTCGCCGATTACCATATTATTGACTCTGGGGCAAGAAGGCAAGAAGAGCTGCGACGCTGGCCGAAGAAACGAGAAATGATGTTTTTTGTTATTTACAAGCCGCACGATTTCCTGTCCTCGATTACTGTTAATAAAATGCCGACTATTATTCAGCCCCTTATTGGCGTTACACGTACGATGCGGCACCATGGTGGACGTAGTACGTGCGATCGCGAGGTATGAATGGAAAGTTGAGAATTTGACTCACACAAGTGCAAGTACACGTCACTACGTGCCTTCGTAGAATCGATAGAGGGTCAGAACATGTTCGCAAACACGTTACGCGGTTAGTTCACACGTCTGTGGATTTGTGTTACTTCCTGCGTCTCCTCTGCCACCTCTTGTTAGACTTTGGATCCTTTGTCAGGGATCGCTCGATCATTCGTTGATAAAGCGATTGCATGGTGGAATGTGTGCAGTATCCATTAACGGGGAACGTGTTGTCTAAATGTCGTGTATTTGAACGTTTCCTTGTCCACATTTTTTGGTACTCTAATACTCTGTTATAACATTATTGTTATCCATATATTTTGGTACTATAATGCTTTATTATAATATTTTTGCTATCCACATAGTTCGGTACTAAAATACTTCATTATAATATTTTTACTGTCCGTATGTTTTGGTATTCTAATACTCCATTCTAATATTTTTACTACCCACATTTTTTGGTATTCTAATACTCCATTATAATATTTTTGTTATCTACGTATTTTGGTACTATAATACTTTATTATAATATTTTTGTTGTCCACATTTTTTGGTAATCTAATGCTCTATTACAACATTTTTGTTATCCACATAGTTTGGTACTAAAATACTTCATTATAATATTTTTGCTGTCCATATTTTTTGGTATTTTAATATTCCATTTTAATATTTGTGCTATCCACATTTTTTGGTATTCTAATACCCTATTACAATATTTTTGCCATCTACATATTTTGGTACTATAATACTTTATTATAATATATTTCTTATCCACGTGTTCGAGTTTCTAATATTTTACTGTCGGTAATATTCCAATATTCTCATTACGCGAGATTTCTTTCATCTTATTAATATTCTTGCCTCATCACCTCAGCGTGTAATTACCATTTTTTGCGACAGTGTCTCGCGTGTAATGACGTTGAAGGAAGAACGTATAATACTAATTGTTCCATTTGGAAGAAACGAAAGGCACTTTGGTAAATGGGAATCGTTAAAAGTGACACACGAGTCGCGAGATGTACATCGAGGATATTTCCACATCGAGATATTTATTGCAAGACAAGATGATAGGCACTGTCGTTTCGCTATATCAACGATCATGTCTCTTTCCGTTAATTCGGATACTGAAAATTCCACGGTACTTTCCTTCTCGCGTTTTTACTAAACAGCCACAAGGAGCCTGAAAAACGTCTCGATTGTCATAATGATTTCAACCTCGTTTTCCGACGAGATCTTGCGTTACGGCGATTTCTATTTCGCAATTCGCCATTAGGCCTGCTATCCGCGAAATCGCGAAAATCATAGGCGAACACCGTAGGTGAACGCAAGTTAATTTCGCATTTTCGTCGAATCCGACAGTCCCGTTTATGTGCACGTTCGCAATGATAATCGTTTCGAAGTAGGAGTTGCGTTCTACCTTCGTGTTCCCACAGATAAAAGCGATTACGCGTCTGCACAGCTTTCTAGATCTAAGGCAGTCCTTCACGGTTCAATAGATAAGTCTTCGTGAAGCAAGGATCCGCGATCGATTCAATTTCATAGAGAAAATATAATCGAAGTAAATATCGAGCTGTATCTTCTAAAGTCTCATTGCAAGCGCCGTTCCTTGAAGGAACTTACCCTGCTTTTACGATTATGAAATTCACTCGTATCTTTCCCAAATATTTGACAAGAACTTCTGGAAAGCTGAAATTTCCGACAAAATCTATTTTTATACGCTTGTAAATTCCTTACGTGTATCGGGAACTCGCGTTATCGGAAAAATTCGAACTTTGAACCTATAAAATTCTGTAATAAAGGTTCCCTGATAAGGTTTTTTCCTCAGGGAAGTACCTTTAAGAATAAATAATCAATAACGAAAGTAATATCGGGAAATTATAGATTTATTTTTTAAAAACGATAATTTGGGATATTATATGTGGAAGACAAAATTGACAAAATTAATCCAAATTAAAATGATTAATAATTAATAAAATTAGGAAGGTTTTTACTGGATACTAATTGGTAGGTTTGTAGAATTCGTCGTAAATCTCTGCTGGATTCGTGGTTTAACCGTGTGGCTTCTGCATCGAATTTATCTAGAGTAACTTAAGAGGTTTAATTCTAGACGTGCACGATGCTCGTATCATATTTTCTAATACATTTACTTCTTCTCAAGCATCCGTGGAACATCTGCTATAAATTATACCTACTAAAACTACGACCACCTCCTACAAAACATCAAAGAACACGCGATAAAATGTCTGCAGCGTAAATTCGCAACCATCGTCAGTTCAATATTCGCTAACTACATTACTGTCTCCTTTTATTACCCCGCACAGATGTAAAAAGAAAGAAGACGCTTTCACTTTATATTCATATCACTCGCCACAATAGTAATTCGTCCTCGTTTTCAAGGTAGCAGAGGTTCGAAATTTGCCTTCTTAGACAAAAAAATTCAAGAATTCCCCTATGTCCTTCTATATCCAGCAGTAAATTAGATACATAAATTAGCATTTTCGAGTCTTATCTTAACTAGCACGGTCTCCTCCGTGGCAATTTATTTTTAAAATACGATTTCTAAATTGTCCTCTGTTTTTTAGGAGAGGAATTTGTTACAGAAGGCTGCACAGACATTTTTAAATTCCCCAAATTACAAATTAGATACATCAGTAGCACGATATATTATTTAAAATAAAATCTAAAATATCTTTTTCCAAATTTTATTTAAGAAACGAGGAGACAGAATTTATAGGGTTTATTACTTTCCTTTGAATCACTAGTCGGGCACATAAATTTAATTTTAATAATCGCTCTAAAAGCTTTACGAAATTCGCCATAAAGCAAGTGTACGTAAAATAAATTTCAAAAGACTCACGTTCGCATTTACGCTTTGTCTTAAGAAAAGAGAAGAAAGAATCCACGATAAAACAAACTTTATGCAAAATAAATTTTAAATTTCCAAAATTAAAACTATACATTTCTTAAGAAAAGAAAAACCAACATCTCCTACATTCAATTAAATAATCAAACCGCAAGTGAGATATATACGTAAATGTGGAATTTATTTTTTAATCGGAAATTTCAAGATTATTATTCAAAATTTCCAAAATTTTTCTTAAAAAAGGAATATAAATATCTTTCACAGTTGATCAAACCACCAATGAGGTACACGAAATGAGAATTTTCGAGATATTTAAATAGTCCTTTCAAGCTTAACATAAAATTCACGATTTGCAATTACGACTGAAAATTCATATTTGAAACTTTCAAAATTTCAGTAAAAGTGGGAGAAAAATAAAAAATCACCTATCTCTCACAGTCAATCAAACCACACACTAGGGGGTACGCGAAATGGAAATTTTCGATCCACCTAGCTAACTAGTCCTCTCAAACGCGATGCAAAATCCACCATTCTCGATTACGCTTGAAAACCCGCGCCTCGAATTTCCAAGACTGCCCTTAAAAAGGAAAATAAATGAAAAAATAAGAAATCCCGGATATCTGTGATCAGGTGCACGCGGAATGGGAATTTTCGAGCTAGCGGGATAGAAGGCTGGATGAAATTCGCGATAAAATGGGCCAGTGACCCCAAAGCGATGCGGCGCAACGGCGTGCAAACGGCGACGCCAACGCGACGCGAGCGTCTAACACGCGTGCATCATCCTCTCTCGTGCCAGGCGACGCTGCGCGGATAGGAGATGCACACGCCGATCTGCACGGCCGATCTTTAATGCGCATTGTCCGCGCAGCCAAAGCGTGGCCTGTAATCATTCGAGCGTGTTGCGATAGTATTGGCTCTGTACCCGAACAACGCGTGCAGGCTCTGTCCAACGAAGCTGCAGGTGTATCGAGAGAGTCGCGAGGAAAAAGATCTGGGTCGATCTTCCACGACGTTCCCGTTGTGTCGCCGTGCAACGTTCGATCCTTTTTCCTTTTAACGTCTCCAGTGAAACACCTACCTTCATCTTCTTATTCCTCGACGCCAGCTTATTTCCATGGATCTCGAGGCTTCTTCCAAGCGTGCGTCGGGAAAAGTGACGCGAGAAAATTGCGAGCGGAGCTGAATTTTAATAGAGACGCGAAGGATGAGGAATGTTTGGTAATTTTGTTACAAAATTTTCTACGAGAATGAAGATATTGAGTATCCATTTTTGTCCCATACTGTTGAAAATAAATTAAGAGAAATAGATAGATATATCTTTGAACTATGCGTTGAAGTGTTTACCTCACGCGTTAAATAAAAATTAGGGGACTTGGATGAGCTGAAATCGCATACCCTTCTTCATCACTCTAGTTTTGTCTCTGAAAATACATCAGATATACCTTGCTAATGATAGGATAAAAATAATTATAAAATAAAGATAGTTATTCCTTTTTAAGTTATTCCCAATATATACTTCCCTCTACCTCTTTCGTAGATATAGGTAGTTATGGTATTTCTTCTTTCCCGATGAAATAATTTTTATCGCACTCCCTGCATTGAATGACGCGTGTATATCTAAAGCGAAGATATACGAAGGTGCGATCGACTGTGAAGTTTAATATTTCCGATTAGATCCAAGTACTATTTCTTGGTAGTATACCTATACCTCGAACTTGAAAGTAGCTTTGTGAATGGAATATACCGATTACGACTTCTTTGGGGGTCCTATCATATTTATGACACTCGAAGCTTCAGATTCCTCGAAAATCAGACTCATCGTGTCATTAATTTCATTGTACGAACGTTAAATTTGCAAATTGTTCAGGAAGCATAATCGCTTAATCGAATGTTAATTAACAAGTTAAGTCCCTAGCCCGTTTTGCTCGCTGTTCCGTTCAGGCCCAGATTCGGTCCTCAAGTGCGTCACCGAAGGGCGAAATGTTCATAAAACTCGGAGATACTGTACCAATTGTTATAACAGGAATTCCCAAACGATAGGTCCTAAGATGGCGAAGAATTTAACACCAAAAGTTAGCACCTTTTGGTCCTAGTTTGGGCCGGTCTCTGACTACTGGCCAAGCCCGAACAGAAAGTCTAGCGCTGGTCTTTGGGGACCGACGTGGCACTTAACGTGTTAATCCTTTGCACTCGAGGAACCCCTCTCAGTCGCCATTTAATCAGATTCTAAAGCTGGATGTTAATTAATATATCAAATTCACAATTACTCAACGATGCTTGGAACATCGAAGTAAAATAATTCTACGTCTTAATTTGCATACGATTTCTTATTCACCGTTTTAGAAATATCGTCGACTTTATGGCAGAAAGTCTTTGAATTATTATTTTCCTGCAAAAGATCGCCGAGTGCAAGCGGTTAATAGCAGAAATTAAAAATATTCGCTTATTAATTTAGTAAACTCATAAAGCCTAATCCATTACTCTAACGGAGGCAGGAAAAATGACAGCGAATTGAACGGAAGGATTTGTTTTCATTGTCAAACTCGATGTAAGCTAGCATAACGCGCACGACGCTAATGACGTTAATCGAATGAATCATTAATTAAGCGGAAAGTTAAAGATTTATCGGAATGTGGATGACAGTACGTACTTCCTTGCGCGGCCGTACAGTTCCGGCGTTTCCGGTGAATAACGAGAAATATCCGGAAATCTTGCGGCACATGTTCCGGACTAAACACGCTAGCAGCTCGAGTAATTTGGTAATTAATTCTACCATTACCGACATAACTCTTCGTCCCGGGATTCCAAGTATTCAGGTAACGTTAGCAAACAGGCGTCTACTTTCGCTTTGAAAAAACCATTATCCTTGGTGCAAACGCACGAGAATGTTCTTTCTGTAATAAACGACAAAGTTTAATTCACTTTGTAACGTGTTTCGAATTACTTTAGTCGTTAATTAAGAAATAATTTCCCTCTGAGACGTATCAAAGCGAGCTTTCAACATTTCTCACATTTGACATTTTCGAGTCAATCATCCTCTGCACGCTTCAAGGACTCATTCATTGAAATGGCTAACTTCGACATATCTCTGCAGGGTATTACGAAGCTTTTCGAAATTGAAAGTTTATTTCGGAAAGGAAAAATTATAAATATCTGCCAATTTATTTATACATCGTCGTGTTCACGTTTTATATCGTTATGAGAAAATAAAGGAGACCAAATGACACACTGTGGACCATCTACGTCTTCATTATGCTGTCAATGGAATGGAACGTTCGATATGTTAATTGCAGAATTTCAAAATTGGCAATAAAGAATTTTTTGATTTTTCCGTGATAATTAATAATGTGACAAAACTTCACTGAAATGACTGATTTCAGAGTTTTTATTTTTATGCACTGAAAGCGTACAGTTAATTTCGAGGAAATTAACATTGACTTCTACTCAGATAGGAATGTAATTATACACGCCTACTTATCTGCACCGTGACACTGTAATTAACATTATCATTATTATTATTCGCGTATAATAATTATTTATACGCGTAATATATAGTTACACATCACGAGTCACGTGTTAATTATTTACTATTAATAATCGGGATCCACCTCCTATACCAAACCAAATTTCATTGAAATCAGCCATATTCTAATTCCTACCACATCTTATTTATTATACTCCGTTAAAAATTCGTCGAAATCCTTCTGTCAAGATAATCAAACGTGTCATACTTGGTAAAAGTGCATAGACAGAAATTATTCTGCAAAACTGTCTCGATAGACACGATCCAAATTATATATATACACGCATGACATTATTCAACGTGTCACGAATGCTTTACAAAGCGATTTTAATTGGATACCGAAGAGGAAAGTGAACGAGTTGGCTTTCCGCGAACGTCGTCGAGAGTTCAAAGAACGAAAGGCGAAAAAACGACGCGAAACTGATGGCCAGAGTTCGAAAGAACGGTCGTTTTCGCGGGAGCAGACGGCAGGAAGCGGAGGATGCGTTTGAGCCTTGAATTCGAATGGTCCCCGGCGCCTGGCCGGAAGTGAATCGTCTTGGAACGTGGATTTAAAAAGAAAGGGAAATGGAACACCGGCCGCTCCGATTTAACTGCAAAAGTAAACCGGGTCGCGAATGAATTTGATACCGCCACTACGTCGGCGATAATTAATTTTTTCTTTTTTTTTCTTGTATATATTTTCCTTTTTACATTCTGTGTACACGAGGGCATTGGTTTCGGGTGACTCGAGCGTGGTAAGAATTTTATTTCTTCTTGATTAATCATTCGCGCGGAATTGTTTATAGAATTTTCTTCCACGACTATTGTTTGGATTATTTCTTATTTTAATTATTATTTTTCCACGACTTGGAATTATAATTTGACCAATAAAAATTAAGAAATAAAATAGTTATTCGAGATTTCGTATATTCTTTATTTCTGTGATTCAAAATTAGGAAGAACATTAGGATTGGGAATAATTTTAGATTAGGAAGAATTTTCTACGATTTAGGAATTAAGAATAGAAGAGATGATATATTATATACCTGTAAATAATTTCTCTTTTTCTATTGCAGATAAGTATACTGCAAGTATAGTCAAGTATATATAGTAAAAAATATGTAGAATATATATGAAGTATATAGACAAGTATATACATATATAGCGTATATATAGCGTATATTCTTTATTTCTGTGATTTAAAATTAGGAAGAAGATTAGGATTAGGAGTAATTTTAGATTAGGAAGAATTTTCTGTGATTTAGGAATTAAGATTAAAGGAGATGATATATTATATACCTATAAATAATTTTTACGTTTCTATTGAAAATAAGTATACTTCAAGCATAGTCAAGTATATATAGTCAAAAATATATAGAATATATATGAAATACAAAGACAAGTATACTACAATTAAGATTAAAGGAGATGATATATTATATACCTATAAATAATTTTTACGTTTCTATTGAAAATAAGTATACTTCAAGCATAGTCAAGTATATATAGTCAAAAATATATAGAATATATATGAAATACATAGACAAGTATACTACAATTTCTCGATTGAAGATAAATATACTGTTCTCAATAACTATTTATAGATCTCAGATGGTAAAGAATACACAAAAAGTCTATTTGCAAATCATTACCGTGTTTCCTGGCTTTTGTTAGTAACCGTGCGTTTATTTTATTACTGCTTGAATTATGTATTTACGCAACGAGTTACGCGACTTAGATTTTTACTCGATTTACGTTTCGTTCTCGTTCCCAATAGTTTTTAGCGATTTTGTCTGGACTATATATTTATCCCGGGAATCACGTGACGTTGTTTATATTTCCACTGGATTCGTTCGGATCGAGGCTTTTTCTGTCTGCGCAATTATCGACGGAAAATTGGAGGAAGAATAAATACACCGGGAATATATAACGAAGTATCGACGCCATAACGCGATTTTTTAAATTTTTTCTGTTTATCCGTTACGAAAAGGCGTTAGAAACGCGCATGCATAGCGAGTTTTTACTCTATTCTTTTTCTGCCAGTGATTTACTTTCGAAGAATGAGACCAAAGGTGAACGTCTGTGACGTCAATCTTCTGCCTCGCGTGGTAGAAAGCGAGCACGAGGAACAAAGTGTACTGAATTTCTGTCGAAAGAATATTATATATCGGGGTCCCCGTGATAAGGCATTTACGTAAACTGTTACATTCGGCCGAACGTTTAATTAATTACAGACAACGAATTCTACGGAAGCGTAATCATATCTCACTCGCATGTTACATTCTCTGTTCCGGTTTCCAACGTGCATTCTTCGCAATTACAATCCCCATTCATTATACGCAATCGAATACGCAACGTCGCATTAAACGATCCTAATTAACAAATCGAACCGTGCAAAATTTCATCGGCCCCGCCATAGCGACGTTTCCAACTTTATCCGCTAATTAGAAATTATTCCATCGCACGAAATTATTTCAAGTCCCTTCTGCCATTTTCCTCTATTTGTTAATAATATGGTTAATAACGACACGCGAGTAAGGTGTTGTCACACACCGTGTTACGCTCGTTACAACGCGAGAGATTCATAAATATAGCGTTGCTCTATACGCCCACTGCAATGGACCAATTCCGAGGGACTCGTTTCCAATGATAAATTTTGACAAAGACGCAGAGAGAAATTAAATCAAATTTTAAAGTAACGATAAAAATTATTACTAATTCGTCATATCACTCTGTTCCCCTACTTCGCATCGCGACGAATTATGATAAATTAACCCTTTGCACTCGACGATCTTTTGGCTAAAGATGAGTAGGAGTTCAAAGATTTTCTGCTATAAAGCTGGCGATATTTCTTTTAGTAATAAATAAGAAATCACATAATAATTAACGCGTAGAATTATTTGATTTCGGTAGCTCGCACACCGTTATATTATCTTAAATTTGACATATTAATTAATATCGATCTTCGAAATTTTATCTAACGGTGACTGACGGCACCTCTCGAGTGCAAAGGGTTAATAAATAAAAATATTCTTTCGAAGATACTACACTGAATAATTGATAATCGTAAACGAAACGAGAAGAGAAAATGTGGCACCCCGATATTCACATCCCGTTGCAACCCCGAAATTTCGTAGCGTCAATGGGACGCGCAGCGGAAATATGGCGGAACCGAAACGAAGAGGAGGGAATAAAATAAAAAACGAGAAGAATACGCGAAATAGCTCGGTGACGGTGCTGGTATAGAGCAGCAACATTTTTGTCTGGCCGAGGATTTATTTTAAGAGCGAACCTCCGGCTCTTTAACTTTCTTTTCCCACCACGGCCGCAGGTCGTGTGCACGCGCGTGTTTTCGGATCCAAGCGGAGCACTGTCACCCGGACAGGGCCCATTAAACGCCAGGGACCGCGGGCCCTATTCGCCTTTTCGCGCAACAAGTATCTCTGTATGCTATGGACGCGAGTTAAATCAACCGAGTACCTCTGCTTCTAATCCACGCGCGACAGCGTGCAGAGATCTGCTGCACCCCGACTTTCCTTTTACTTTCGACCATTTGCTCGGCTCCGACTCGCCAAGAATGCTATTCGTCACTTTTTAAATGGCGGAGTCGTGCGTGAGTTCATCGTGATACCGATGATCATTTTTGAGGCGGGAATTTTGAATCCAGCAATTTTTCTTTTTAATTGCAACTTGCTTCGTGTTAACCCTCCTGAGAGTTTTGACACTTTCTGTATTAGGTGCTTGTTGTTTGTCTTTTAATTTAGGAATGGCTAACGTTACGTGAACGTTTCTCGTTTTACACATCCTTTACTAGCATTTCGAGACTGTAAAAGGAAGAATTGTGATTACTTCTGATGCATTCGTAATTTCGGTTTTGGATGGTTTCCAGTTTGAGATGGGTGATAAGTGACAAAACATTGAAAATTTTGTGAAATTATACAAAAAAAAATTGTAAAGTTTATAATATAATTTTATATTATATATAACACATATGTAATATTATTGTACACAATCTGGCCCCTAAAAGACTGAATGATGTAAAACAAAAATAATTTTTACAAACACAAGTTTCTTTAATTTTTTATTATCTTATATAGAAATGTAATTGGTAACTTTTATCTCCAAAGAATTCTCTATAACCTAGACAAAAATAAAATGAAAAAGATTGGAAATGAACAAATTACTAAATTTTTAAATCCTCCAGTTTTTCAGTAGCTAACATGTATATGATATATGAAATTAAGTCGCATAAAGAAATAATGGAATGAAAGGAGAAATAGCTATGGTCATTGATAATTAATATATGAATTTGGGAAAGAATTAATTTATAAGTTAAAAGGAAAAATTTAATATCGTAGAAAATAGTAAGTTCTTTCACAATTATTCAGAAAAATCGAGCAGGTATTTTTACAGAGATTTTCTCGAACAGGTCAATGAAAATGTTTGGAATAAAATATCTTTCTGTTTAATTGGACCGATGGCTCGTGTACCGTGTTTCTTCTTCAATGGAATCGAAGTTGAACGAAATCGGCTTCGTCTAATTACAGGCTAATTAAATCAACGATGTTTCATCAATTTTCCTGCCGAATCGGCGAAATTTGTTTCCATACGCCGATGTAATAATATTCTTTGCCTGGCGAAACTTGATAATTAGTGTCAGTGGTGTACGTGCATTATATCGGTATCGCAATTGATAGCGTGCTAATTAACTTCGTACCGAGCGTGATTTATACAAACAATTTTTTCGCAGCACAGCAATTTGTCTCTGCAAATAACCAGAAATTTCGTCAGTATCTTTTTCGCGTTCCTATACTAAAGGAATTTTAATCAAAGAAAATAATTTCCTCGATAAAACACAGTTTTCAAAATTTTGCGAAAAATAATTCCCTGAAACTTCGATGAAATTCTTTGAAAATTAACTCCAAATTGGTTCCAAAATTCTATCAGGCTTCGTCAACTTTTACTCGAATTACGAACATTTCTCAAACGTTATTTTGCAATTTTACCAATCGGAAATCCTTCATTTCAATTTCCACTGATCCCCATTCGAATCACGAAATTTCGAATAAAAATGTTGCAAAAATAACTACACAACGATCCCGGCAAATTCTATGTACTTCTCTTTCGCAACCATCGATTTCTACTTCAATTAATTTCTCGAAAAGTCGAATCAAAAAATTTCGACGATAGAGGCACTTCGGAAGCAGCTTTCGAAATTCCAGCACAGTGCATAGATTCGAGCTATCAATTTCGCGTTCGATCGGTTTTCGAGCAAATTTCCAATGGCACTCGGACCACGCAGCGGAAGAAGGAAAATCGTAAGCGCGTGGCCCTCGAGCTCTGAATGAACGGAATTGTGTGTCAGGGTTTCCAGCGTGTCAGAAGATAAAATCGAATTCCAGCGAAAGACTGGGCCCGGCGGGAGTCGGCTGGGCGAAGAAGTCAATTTTATGCGAGTTTCCTGCACACAGGGATCCTCCTAGCGAATTCTTATCCGTAATCGCTTACGCACTGCGGATGTGGCAGTGTGCACTTAGCCCGTCTTTCCCGTAAACGCACGCCGGCATCCTCTAGACCATGCGAAACCTCGCCATTGACGTCTCGAGGATCAATGGGTCTTCCCTGCCTCGGCTTAATTAACACCACTCCTACGATTTTCATTCATGTTTCTCAAACCCTGCAGGAAGCCATTAACTTCTAATTTTTTGTTTTTTGTTTCCATTAAATTATTTTTTGAAGACCGCATTTATAAATTTCTTTTATTTTTATATACAT
>NW_016908953.1:606819-635260 GCF_001483705.2 Eufriesea mexicana
ATATGTATGTTTTGAGTATTAATTGATAGTATAACGAGTTGTCAGAAAATTGGACTGGTGTGAATTTTTGAAGGATGAATTTTGTGCAATAGATTTCTCTTTTGATATTTTTTTGTGGTTGTTGAGTGGAATGGTTATTGGAAAAATGAGTTCATGCTTCAGAGACTTTTCCTTTTTAATTTTTCAACGATGAATTTAGAAATTTCTGTTTCAAATAGTTTCTCAATTAATGTTTTTAGCACTGTGTTATTGGAAAAATGAAAATTTTTGTTTAATTCTTTTACTGCTGATACATGTTACCGAAAAATCGAAATTATACGCGATTCGAGATTTTACTGCGAATTTCTCCAAAATAAAATCACATGTTTGTTTTTAGAATTAATTCTCGATCATTTTCGAAGAGAATGAAATTGTTCCATGTGACGGGAAATTGGAAATCGAGATGATTCTGTACTATGATATTCAATTAAACGATATTGATTAATTAATAAATTGTACAAGTGACAGGAACCCGCAAGCTTCAAAATTTGATATTTCATGTGCCTGTTTTCGCGTCGAATCTAACGAAACATCGTCGAATGCGTGTATTTTGCATTCAGCTTCTGGTGTGACCGATGGGAAACTTGCAAAACGCGAAATTGAGTTGAATAGGATTCCAATTCCGGCACATTATAACATGAACTAGGAGCAGTTTCGAATGCGCTCTGCTAGTTTGCAAAGTGAAATCCATCGATATGTAAGCCGCTATTACACGTAATACTATTTAACCTACTAATACACACATGACCTACATATGAAGACTGAAATTACGTACCGCAAAAGTTTCTCGTGCCGTGTACCAGTGTTTCGTGCAGACGACGTTACGTATCGACGTGTAATTAAGCGCTTGGCAAAAATTCAGCTGCATTTAAACGCGGTGAAAAGAGAGGAGAAGAGAGAAAAAAGTACAGGCGAGATAATAAAGGGTCACTGGTATACGATAATTCATTTTTGTTCTCGCTATGATATTAGCCACTGCAATTTCCTTGACAATATTTTAACGCGAATGGACGACGAGTTATGCAGCAATTAACTGGATATTACGTAATACCTAATATTACAGTTAACATTAATAATACGTATTTTCTATAAATTAGATTACGGTAATAATAAGTTCCTCTTCAATTTTCGTTTCTAATTTAATATTCTATTAATTATATTTCAATACGTTTCAACGGATATTAATACCGTTACAAAGTCACCACGTAAATTTTATTAAATATGTATCAGCAAATCTGGGAAAGAAAATTAATTACTAAGGAGGAAATGATATTCGAAATAGCGAAGATTTTGAATTACGATCGAAGGAGTTTGAAGTAATGCGAAATTGGGGGCTAAAAATTTATTTATTGGTGTGGGAGTTATCATAGATAAATATTTCAGAATGCGTACCGTTAATTGGTCTCAATCGCTCGAATTCAATCATTGAAATGGTACAAATACGTATAATCTAAGAGTCACCGGACATAAACTTGTTCGCGATAAGAATACACCAGATTTTAACGTGACACTTTATGCTCATTCAAAGGCTTTATCGTCGAATAAATTTCCAACAACCACAACGAAACCGATACAATTTACAAAAGGACAATAATCACACGAAACTCGATGAGTCAAGTAATTATGCTAACTAATCACGAATTTGCTCGATACGACGTCCCCAATTTCCGCGAGCTATCAAGAATCACTCGAGGCCTTATTTAAGAGACTAATTACATCTCGATAATAATTAGTGAAAAAAAAAAAGGAAAATTTTCACGAAGAGGATATAGATATCTCTGAGACTGTCGCAAACGACCGTCATCACCTACTTGACAACGTAGACAAAACAGAAGATAGTAACTGCGAGTAGATCTGAATTTAATTTCTGAACTTTTAAAAATTTTCGAAATTCGAAATTCTAGAAACTAAAACAATCTTCTATTGTTTTAATAGAAGAATTTATAAGAGGTTTTAGTGATAGTTTGAAATAAATCTTGAAATTAAAGATAACTGGAATAGAAATATTGCAATTCTCGAAAATTTATTACATAAATTAATTACATTTATTACAATTTTAATAAATTAAAATTAAACGTTGTTGACGTTTATTTGACGAAAATTGTTGAAGATTATTTGATTAGGTGATTACAAAATCTTTAAAGATATTGAATTTCCAATTTCATATTACTCGAAGTAAATCATCCAAAAATAAAATTAAATTAAACATTATTATACAGGGTGGGTTACCATATATTGCCATCTAAATATATATATATTTTTAGATGGTATTACATTTTAGAGATGGACGTGTAAAAGACATATGTAGATTATTAATATTTCTTTAAATGGAATCATATATTTCTTATTACACCAGCTGATGCTCCTTCATATTCTTTAAAAAAGAGTATCAACCTATTTATGTTAAAAAATCATTAGTTTAGGAGATATTTTAATTTTACTGCCTATTTACAGTATATAAAAATGGAACAACGTTACGACGAGATATTTTTCTTTCATTTACCCATTTCTTAACTCTTCCGTTCACCAAAAATATTTCACATCTTTTTTCTTTCCAATCTTAATTCAAAATTTCGAAAGAAATTCCAAAATTTCCTAATTTCAAAGTTTTCTTGGATCCATAAGGATTTTGAAGAAAACTTTCCTCAGGTTTTGTGCATATAAGCTAATTAACCCAATATCAATTTTAGATCACGATTACTCCACGATATTAAATACTGTCAACCTTGAAACATTGTCTGCCCGAAGGAGAATAGCTGACCATAGTTTCACCTTCAATTTAATTAACAATCACAATGATTGTTCCTCTCTTCTAACGCAAATTAATTTCCATGTGCCAGAACGTGTATCGAGATCTAGAGCAGGTTTTCATATACCTATGTCCAGACCTACACATGGATTAATTAATCCAATTTATCGTATTATTACTCACTCAAACACTCTTAATAATCGTAAAGATTTTTCTTATGGGTCTTTACAAACTTTCAAAAGACAATTACGAATAATTATCGATTAAAGCTACTCTTCCTGAACAAAGCGTTTATAAGCACGTCTCTTCGGTGTTATATTATGTATAATTTCTTTGCTTTTCTTTTATATGTGAAATTTTATCTAAATAGACTACGGTCCGCTCATGAATAAAATAATAATAATAAATAAAATTTACATTTGATATTATAGTAATATAAATACGTGAAACGCGAGATAAAATAATTTCTTTCGAATCCTTGACTCGCCTTCGTAATAACCGTCAGAGAAATAAGAAGCATCGAGCTATTGCCAAAGAAAGACGAGCAAAATCCATTAAATCTGTACGCCAGTTCCATCAATCTCGCAGCGCTTTCCGTTTCATCGCGTCGATATTTACGATTCGAACAATTGCAGGGGAGGGATCGGGATCCAGACGATGACGTTACGGCGACTCGGCGCCCGACGTCGATTCATCAGCGTCGATAAGCTTCTTGAAAAATGCGTCTATCGTCGCTGACGCCTGCTATCGAAGGATGAACCGAGCACGCCCGTTACGCAATTAACACCCGCATCCTGCACAACGATCCGACGCCGATCGTCTCGAGTTTTCCACGCTTCTTCGTCGAAACGCGAGATCCTCCAGCGCGAGAGATCCTTCGAAAAACGGTGAAATCCTGATAAACTTAAAACCACGCAACTTTCTATCTGAAAGTGAAACAGTCTAAAAGTCTAAATTTCACACGAGTTTTGCTGGTGTATTTATTCCATCCCGTGATTTCGAGTGATATTTTTGGGGAGTGTCTCGGATAGATTAGGAGAAAGTGAAAATAGTGGAATACCGTGGTTTGGATATAATATCTTTGTATTTTTTCCTCGGCTTTCGTGCAGTTTCTCTTTGTTGCTTGCTTGTGCGAGAGAAAGAGATCCTTTGAGAATTTCGAGAGATTTATTCCGAGGACTAAGAAGGCTTCTGAACTAATTGAAAGATCGTTATTGTTGAAAAGATAAGTTCAGCTGTAGGCAAAAATGAATTTAGGATATAAGATATGCATAAATGGTTTAGAAGATATAAATTCCTAGAACGAATGTTTAATTCCATAAGAATTGGGGGTTTAGGCGAACCGCTTCTCGCACCCCCTTGACACCCTCTCAGGTCGGTCAGTCTATGAAGAGAAGCACTGAAAGAAACATATACCTTCTTGTGGATAAAATTGGACACGAGGTAACATCGGGGATGATGAAATTTTATTTGAAAGGAGTGATCTTTTACTGAAATTCGCGAGTTTTTCGGAATAAAAATAGTCAAGATCAGCCTTACTTTTGACTATCGCATTTTTATCGTCCAGGCTTTGTAATAGTCTTATTTTATGTATTGAAATATTCATCAAAGTAAAATGTAGTATACGTAACAATTTTATATATTGAACACGAAGTTTATGCATTTATATTATTTTTACAAATGGGGAAGAAATAATTATTCTTTTAGGATAACTCATTTTCCAAACAGAAACTTATTATTAATTATTATTACCACTATTATTATTATTATTTCATAGAAACGTAATATACATAAAAATTCTGTATATTAAACAGAAGTTCATGCATTTATATTATTTTTACAAACGGAGAAAAATAATTATTCTTTTAAAATAACTCAATTTCCAAGCAGAAACTTATTATTAATTATTATTACTGTCATTATTATTATTATCTCATGGAAAAAATTGGGAATACGAGCTAAAGAGATGAAAGATAAATCCAGTGAATATAATTCTAAAAAAGATATCAATTTAACGAGAAGATATCAATTTGTCGTGGTCATCTCGCTTCTGTGGATAGAAATGGACACAAATATCTTGTACATTTTTTAACAGTTAGCAAAATATTTAAATAATGAAAACAACTCGCAATAAACTATTTTAAAAATGATTGACACCTTCTGGAAAATTTTACTCTCTCTCTCTCTCACTCTTATTACTCTCATTACATACCCATGTATCCTCTTTGACGATTCTCGCATAACTGTTTTATTCTGGCACAAACATTATTCATACTAGACTGCACTCGCACATATTATATTTATATCATCGCAAATGAGTTTCACTTATTCAACCTCATTCGCATTCACACGTATAAAACCACACTCACACTTCTTCCTTGAGAAATAAAAAACTTCAACAGAGAATATATATATATATCGTAGTTATTTTATTATTAGAAACCATAATTGCAATAATTATGTATCAACCAAAATTATATCAATAATCAAAATTTGTTTTATCAATGCTGTTCTATATTTGAGGTATTTGGGTATCTCTACGATGAGATTTTCTATATTATACTATTACTATTATATATTGTTACCATTGCAAGTATCGTGAGAATTTTACGTGAAAATGTAAAGGAAGATATCGGCACGCAGCTATCAGCACAAAATTGAGTCGATATATCAATATTAATATCGTAAAAAAGCCACGAATATTCCAAACAATCCAATATAATCCACATTCATCCACATTCATCCATATTCATCCTGGGGCTCCATGATCTCCGTTCACGATACTCCGATTAACTCACCGATCACCTTTCATCTCGATCCCTCTCGCAATCGTCTAACAAAACACTACAATGCTGTGCAGTGCATATCCATACCAATTTCGATCCCTTTAATTAACTCGAACGTCCGATTTAATTTCGAATTTCTCTGTTTCGACCGAAAAATTTCATCCCCCTCCCGCCGTGCTCCGATAGATAACGGGAAAAGAAGAAAAAGACAGAAGAAAAAGGGGAAAAATGCGGTGAAAGGAGAAGAATAACCGGGAGATTAAGCATCGTGGACCGAAAACTAATTACCATGCGGCGATCGAGAGGATCGAAGGGGAAAAAGTGGAGTAGCGCACAGTCATCGACCACGCGGAATCACTTATTAATTGACGTCCACTTATCGACCCTTCGAGATACCGCGGCCGACAAACACGCCTTTGGTTCCTGCTTTTCTTTCCAACGTGCACGCGGATAATCAAGCGGGTATAAATAGTTCATTGTAATTGGCAATCGCTGCGCGTTATATCGGTTCCGTCAATTCGACGGCTTTTCGAGCCAGCACGCGGAAAGTGCCACTCCTCGGGGGTGAATACGTCGCGTTTAATCCCCCTGCGTGACTCACACGCGAATAATTCGTGGATCGCGGGATTCCTGAGAAACGCGAGACCACCTGAATTCAATATCCGGCCGTTTCGCGCCGATTTTTCTTCATCGCGTGCGTTTCGCGATGTCCGCAGTTGTCGGAGGAACGCGAGCTGTTTGTAATTCGAGCACGGCCGCGTATCTGTTTCCTCCTCGTGTTTAAACGCGGATAGATTCGGCTTGTTTCTGTCGCGGATTGATGGCAGATTGTTTTTAAACGCGTTGCCGATTTCGCGTGTTTTGTTGCGGCGATACTCGCGTGATGTCGCACGGGATTGACACCTATTGCGAGTCGGCTAATTTTATTATCTCGTCCCACGTTATTCCTGCGGGTAATTTTAATACTGGGTTTATGGGGCGTGTTGTATCGACGTAGGTCGAATTTTAATATTAGGAAAATTGCGGAAATCTTTTTATTATAAATTTTATACAAATATGTATCTCATAGTTTTATTTCTAAGTTAATAATGTATAATTACCGTGCTTTTTAAATTATTCTTTTTTAGAGAAAACATCTAATTTGTAGATAGGTTGTAAAGATAGTTATACCAGAAATGAATAAACCTAATGTAAATTGTACAACTATATAATTTTATATTTAATGTTTCTAATTAGACGTATCGTTATCTCAGATGGGAATGTGGTAACTTTTATTTTATATTAAATATTCGCAATATTTAATATTTTATACGTTAATAATAATCCGATGGTATTATCATCGAGTAAAATTTTGCGACTGCGAGTATGGATTAGAGAAAATGGAATTGGAGCGGATATGGGATCACCGCGAAGAATAAATATCAAGGAAATGTTCTATTTCTCGACACAATTTAAACCCAGATTGTTCTAGCAACTCCTAATTAATCATCCGATGACGAACATCGAGGACTGAGTCGTTTATAACCCACGTAATCGTTTCCACTATTTTATTGGATTATGTAACACATCTCGCGAAGATGTTATACGAAACAACGAGCACTATGGGACTCTAAAATTATTACAAAAACGACGAAACTTACCCCGTAGATACAACAAAATCCACGTTCATCATAGAGCTACCGAAACCTACTATCTACACATTTGAAGTCCAATTTTATAAGCCCGTTCCCTTCCATCGCATAGAAGCTGCAATCCTTCCATTAAAAGCCATGCAAAATTCTTCAAAAATCGTAAATAAAAATAATTACGGCAATACAAGGGTACGTGGACTTGGAAGCCATCAAGTGGGGGTTGAAAAATTTCACGGTATCATTTGAATTAATACTGTGAATGGAGTTAAAATTCGTTTGTACGATGGGTTCGATCGCGTCGAATTACACGAAATTTTCCGTGAAATTTTTTGGCATTTCTGGGGATTTTTGGAAATTTTTCTGAACTTCTTTAGACGATTCGATGAGACGAGTTGGTAAAGAAAGGAAAACGCGATGGAAAGAATACAAAGTTGATATCCACGATGGGGTATGTTAAGGGGTTATAATGCAAAGAAATAGTAGCCGGTGGAAACGGTGGAAAAACTGTATAGATGTTTATCAAACGGGCGGACAGTTAGAACTGGCATGTCTGTTTAGGGCCACGCAGGTCAAAGAGGTCTCCAGAAAATGGGAGAAGAAAGACAAAACACAGGGGAAGGGGTAGCCCCCACATGGCTAGGATGTAGAGTTTACTTTAGTATTCGGGTATTTCCTGTAACAAGTGCTTAACAATTACAACCTTGGCTTTAAACAACCATAGTCATCTCGATCCCTGCGTGTCCTTGTTCCCCAAATCGAGTCGAATCGAAAAGCTCTGGGGAAGGAATAGCTCCCACATTTCTAGAATGTAGAGTTTATTTTGGTACTTAGGTATTTCCTGTAACAAATGCCTAATAATTCCAAGCTCGGCTATAAACTACCACAGTCATTTCAATCTTCTACGTGATCTTATTCTCCAAATCGAGTCTAATCGAAAAGCTCTGAGGAAGGGATAGCCCCCACATTTCTAGGATGTAGAGTTTATTTTAGTATTTAGGTATTTCCTGTAACAAATGCCTAATAATTCCAAGCTTGGCTTTAAACAGCCATAGTCATCTCGATCCCTGCGTGTCCTTGTTCCCCAAATCGAGTCGAATCGAAAAGCTGTGGCGTTTGCGCCGATAAACAAGGTTCCCCTTTAAATATGCACATTCGGATGAGTTCAACTCGCCCACGGGGGATATTTCCGCTTTGAAATTTTCATTAACCTCGCAGTGTACCGATCAACAAGTCCAATTAAACGCGTTCGTCGTTCGCTCTCGCATAATCGGCCAAGTCGTCCGATTTCGCTCCTTTCCTCGTCGTTTCTTCGGCTTTCGAACCTAACGCGAAAGAATCTCGGACAGGTTTCCCGGTTGCTCGAGATCGAAACGAAGCGTGACACGGTTCCTCTTTGGCTGTTCCAGATGAGTCAGAAGTCGACAAAGAACGCAGACCGGCGAGGATTCTCGTTAATCAACGTCTGTCGCCGTTGCGATGAGAACGGTTGAGTATCCGGTTGATACCGACGGCGAAATAAATCATATTATTGCTTACGTAAGAGAGAAATGTATCATGGCATCTTTTTATAACGTTTCGATAAGAAAGGGAAACGTCTCGTGACTAATCTTAGATTAATAACATCTAAATGTGGATCACTTGGCGAGACGTCTTGCAAGAACGACGATGCTTCGAGTATGGTAATCTGGGATTTACAGGTGAGACGGTAGTTCAAAATTGGCTCGAATTGTTTAACAATTCTCGGTTCCAATCCGAAATCCATATATCTGCCGGGATATTTCCTTTCGAGTCGAGCGAACTGGATTTTTCGTTAATTCATTTGCATCGTTAAACAGAATAATATCTCAATATCAAAATATGCCATTTTATGAGGTCCTCCCGTCGTCCTGAATTTTTCATATATATGCTTACTGCTTCAATAACTATTCTGTCTTCAATAACAGAGGTTAAAGACCTAGGAACTCATTTCTCCTCTACCTTTAACTATTCCAGCCATATTTCTTATATCGTTAACTCCGTTTCTGAAACTCTTGGTTTTATACCACGTTTTTCCTTTGATTTTCATTCAGTTCGCACTATAAGATTACTATACATTACCCTTGCTCGTTCCCAATAATTTTAATTGATTTTAAATAATTTTATTTGAAAATATTTCATATATATAAAAACTTGAAAAACTTTCTTCAAAGAGAGGATACAAATGGATTAATTTTACTTCCATTTCCGATTTCATGTTTTGAATGTAACAAAATGGGTACCATTATCGGTGATTAATCCGGTGGTAAATATAGAATATTAAGCGAGAATATAAACGGCGGAATAATATTTTATGTCGTTTCTTTAAACGAAATAAAATATCGTTTCGATTATTTCACCTTCCGTCATATTTGCAATATTTTTACGGCTTTCATCGCGTGGGATGTAAAATTACGAATAATATTAAATATCTCGATCAAACCTGAGCCGAAGGTAACGTAAAATTTAATATTCCATTTTTTAACGAAATTAAATTTCGTTATACCAATCTCGCGATATTTATACGTTTTCTGGCTAAGTATCTAATTAAATAGGATATTAAATATAACATTAAATGTGATATTAAATATCTCGAAATCGAAGGTAATGCGTAAGAGTTAATTAAAAACTCGTTATCAAAGAAGATCATCCACGATCTGCCTGTGATCGTGATCGACGAAAGCACCCCTTTGAAAGAATGCAGAGCGGGAACCATCCCTTCCGCTTGCGTCGGACACACTTCTCCGGGTTGGTACGTCGGAACGGAATCAACAGCCTGTTATAAACACTTTAGCAGCGAAGTGCTTTTGACGTCACGGTATTAATGAGGAATAATTATAAGCGGATCTTCGTTACGCCGGGCAAGTTACATGGATTTGTTCGTGCGCGAATTTTCCACGCTTGGGCCAACAGTTTGCGAACTCTAATCGAATCTCGGCCAGAGCTAATTTACAATGGCCAGTTTGCAAAGCGTAAAGCAAATTCCACGTGTACCCGATGCCACGTGGACGTTTCGCGAAAAATCATGGGAAAAACGCGAATCGGAAGCGGGGCAAAATACGAGGCAGCGTATCGAGGTTTTCCATTTGCCTCGACACGACAAATATTTAATCAAATATACAGCGCACGTAGGACGTATTCGTGCATCGATTAATTTCGAATTACGCCCTGGAAAATTGCGTTCGTTAACCGATTTCTGGCGAAATTTCGAGATTCGTGGAAATTTTCCGGGATTTTTTTGCAATCCTCGTTGAAAAAGAATTCGCGTCTTTTTGCATGGTTTATCGCAAGATGGGAAAAAAGTTCAGCATTTCAGAGAATAAAAATAGCTTCCCGTGTCTGGAAAATACGTAGACGAAACATACTCTGGTTATTCTCTGGTGGAAATTGATTTAAGTCTAAGGTGAATTTGCTTTCTTTCTTTTTATTATTCTTCAGGAGCTACACGATAGAATGGGATAAATTAAAGCAAAGAGATAACGATTCTGTTATCGTCGTTTACAGGAATTAATAAACTATGGATTATGGCTGTTTCGATCTCGGGAATATCGGTCATTTCTATCTAGGGATTATTTTTCATTCGTATACGAATATTAACGAACTACCAAATTAAAAGAATTTTAATAAACTCCTCGTGTTTAACAGGAATACCAACGAATCGGGTTAATAAACATGATAAAATCCGAGCACCCGGAGAATTGCGATAATTTTCATTTAATAACTCATATTTCACATTCGTAATAAATATTACAAATTGTCATGGATTGTAATTCACCTTTACCCTTTCATACTCCCCCGTGGAAATTCAATATCGAATCAGCCCACTCTGCATTCGCTCGAACGGGGTGAATTTTCATTTTCTTCCACTAGAGTTACACTGCGACTATTATTAACGCTAAAATCATCGCGATCGGTTATTTTATCGGCGAAGTAGACCACGTATAAATCTCGCATTTAAAAAAAAAGATACTAAAAAATGATAAAAAGGGGGATGAAATCGAGGAAGAAAATTGGCAACGCGAAATACGCAATTTTAAATTTAAAAGAGATAATTTTTCCAGATACGAAGAACTTCCTACAAGTGAAAATTATTTCGCGTAGACCACGTATAAATCTCGTACTAAAAGAAAAAATACTAAAAAATGACAAAAAGGGGGATGAAATCGGCAACGCGGAATACGCAATTTTAAATTTAAAAGACATAATTTTCCCAGATACGAAGAACTTCCTACAAGAGAAAATTATTTCGCGTAGACCACATATAAATCTCGCATTTAAAAAAAAAGATACTAAAAATGATAAAAAGGGGGATGAAATCGAGCAAGAAAATCGGCAACGTTGAACACGCAATTTTTAATTTAAAAGAGATCATTTTTCCAGAAACGAAGAACTTTCTACAAGAAAAAATTATTTCGAGTACCGAGTGATTTAATTCGCAATTTGATACTAAAGGTAAACACCGATAAATACGAATAAAAACGAGCGATCGACATCTGAAAGTCGCCACGTAAATGCACGCTATCAGCGCGGCGAATCTCGCGCACAGAGCGGAGCTGAAACAAAACAGGCGTAGGAGAGAAAGCTGGAAAAACAGCAGAGGCAACGCGTTTCCCGAAAAGCGCGAAAGTAAATCGCGTAGGAAGATTAGAGAGCTCTCTCGGCATTTTTCATTCGAGCTCGTTCCGATGCCCGCTGGACATGATTCCCGTACGAGCGTTATTACTCACAGGTGGACCTCGCTGCGAATGATTCATTCCCGTTTAAAGCCCGAGACGAACCTCCGCACAATAAGCCTCGGATAACGTTGCGCGAGGAAAATGCGAGGAAAATGCGAGGAAAATGCGAGGAAATACGAGGGAAATGCGGAGCACCGGCCGCCGCTGATACCGCGGACCGACCGTTTTAATCTGCCATAATTTCGGAGATATGGCAGCTGGGATTAATGCTACGGGGAATCTTGTCAATTCGGTTTGCACTTTGTAATGACGCAGGTACGTATTACAGGCATTCCGGCAAACGAGACTGCTTTGTTTCCGATCTGCAATTGAAATTGGAATTGAAATGTGAAATGCCAGGGGTGAAGTTTGCGTTGCTGTAACGAGAAGTGTTGGGTGAAGTAAAAAGAAATACCGAAATATTCAGCTGGTGGCCAACATTGTAAACTTACTTCGTCTTTCATTATATTAGGTGTAGTAAAAAGAAATCCATTATTTTTATTTCACCTAATATTATACTTTGGATACTTTCTATAATTTCTTTTTCATTGTGGTTATCTTGGAGCGAATGCTTGGTTGGAATGTGATATTAATCAGGAATTAAAATAAATTTAATGGACGAAGGGTTGAAGTATTTTTAACACATTGGGCCCGGTGCCGGTCCCAATGTGGATTTTTCATTTGGACAGAGCTGGTCCATGGTACCGACCGATAGCATCAAAGTTAAAAAATAAATGTAGCAATTTTAATAATATCTATGGAAACACTCTATACAAAAATATAGTTTGGTTTTGCATGTATTACAAAACGTGATGACTCTTTTTAATCAAATTTCTGGATGTCTTGCGTCCGAATAGCGTTGAATTTTTAGCACCAATTCTTTAATTTCGCACCGGGCTCAACGTGTTAATCTAGTGATGGGTTTCTCGAAATGATGAAACTATACATATTCGGAGACTGCAAAATTGAGGGCTGCAGCAAAGAGCCTTGTATTTGTGAGCAAGAAAATGGTGCTCTTATTTAAGTGATTATTTTTCACAGATAAATATATTTCTAAATAAAATTAGAAATTAAACAAACACGTGTTTGTAAAAGTTATTTGCGTCATTATCACACAGTCATCGCATAGTCCTTCAGTGGACAGTCTGTATAAGAAAATTTTGAATTTCAAGAATTCGAAAGTTCACCTTTTTGTAACATAAAATTCTTGAGATCTAGGTAAAGAAATATGTAAAGGAGCGTGAGAACAAAATGACGATTTGACTAGGTTATGGCTAATAATAATGAATGAATCAAAACTTATTAGACTGCTATAGCTATTCCAATTCCTATAGGTTTTTAAATGAATTAATTAATTATATTGACATTTTCGACTAATATGGCGGTTATTCATTTTACATGAATAAAGGAATCAAAAGCTATTGGATTGCTATAGTTGGATTGAATGTACTCTAATTGACAAAGACCGACACAGGATTCCACTGAATCTAACGACTAGATGAATCTTCCCCGAAGAGCCTCTCCATCGAATTACCCCGAATCCTCGGAGGATCTCAACAATTCGGTAAACGTTCGACGAAAGAGCTAGATAAGACTTGAAGAGGGCACGGGAACCGGACGAAAACAGATCGAGAGATAAGTGGTAGGACAACAGAGAGGCACGTGACGGATCGAAGGGTGGAGAAAGAGGAAAGCGGGTTAAAGGTCAGACGTGCAATTTGTAGCAGGTCACAGGGAGACGCCCGGGGTCGTACGTGAAGCCACGATATTGCCATCGACTGCCTGTGCCCTGCCAATATTTTCCTTCCAACTACGTTCCTGCCGGGAAAATTCCTTTACCGATGTCTCAACCATCCCGCCATGCTTGGATTTCAAACAGGGAAATGAGAGAAAGTGCGAAGAAGTATAACAGAAGTTTGAGTAATTATCTTCCCTTTCTTCTTTGGGCTGTCGAATTATAAAAACGCGATATAATGCGATTTTCAGCGGGAAAGTGGGTACAGTTTTCATCAGCTGCATAAGGATCGCGGCTTTTGATATTAAATCTTTCCAGGAACTCGTTAAGCCAGACCAGAACTCTGTTGCGAGTATAAGGAAGTTTGATAATCCTCGAGGACAGGAATAATTAGAAGGTAACTTCGCGACGCCGCTCTAGTTTTAGTTTTATTTCATGGTCTGGCACGTAACGACGAATCCGGGATCGTATTTTCACAGGTCGCGTTTGAGGAACGAAATTATCCTCGATTTTTTAATTATCCCGGCGATTTCCTCTCACTCGTGGAGCAAGAATTAAAATGTCGAGCTGCGATTTTATTTTCCGAGGAAAATGTGAAAATGTTGAAGGAAAATGAATGGCACGTGCATCGAGCAACTCGTATTTACCCTGCCGCAACGCGGATAGCCCATAATACCCACGAATAAAGAAGAACCACACAGAAGCCGAACTGATGAACTCCAAACCAAACACAAACCACGTATTCTAGCACCAAAATTAATGACAAGCTTGTCCACCGACAATACCTAAAATAACCTTAACAAAAGACAAAGGGGTAACCATCATCCACCCTAAAATTCGCGAATACCTTCACACCGATAAGAAGTAATTTGGAAAATTATGAAAAAGGCGTCCACAGGTGTCCCTCCACCGTATTAATAAAATAACCTTAACAAAAGACAAAGACCTAACCATCATCCACTCTGAAACACGCGAATACCTTCATACCGATTCGAAATAATTTGGAAAATTTTTGAAAAAGGAGTCCACAGGTCTCTCTCTCTCTATTAACCCCTTCCAGGGCTATTTAGCTCGACGAAATCAGGGCCCAAACAGTAGGCGTCAACTGCTTCGTAACAGAGATTACAGGGATCGTGACCAACTCTCGCGGCTCCTATACTAATAGGAACTAAAATTCAATCACGATCGTAATTGGCAAAACATTAATCCACGATGTCTACCTTTAGCTAGATTTGCTATCCACGAGTCTGACTCGTGATATTCATGTTTGGTCCAAAATCTTCAACACGAGTCTGACTCGTTAAAGTACGGAAAGCAATTAATAAATCATTTCCAACCAATTATCCAAAAATATCCCCTTCAAATTTAAACCTCGTCTACTCTCGGTTCTACCCTATCCCGATTCGCAGTTCCAGCCTATACTTCTCTATCCACAAACGTCCTCATTTCTACTTTTAATTTCCACTCATTTTTATCCCTGGAAACGTCGACCCTAATTCCCACGGAAACCGTTAAAATCCAGCCTATCGACGCGCACGGACGCACACCCACGCCAATGTGTACGCACACAGCCACCGTATCCAACCATATCCTGCGGGACAAGCGGGCTAAAAGTGGTAGAATTAACGAGATCGATGGAAAACAAACGCGACAGGTCCGCGCCGCGACTAATTGCCGTTGGAAAAACGAATTATCGGGAAATTCGCGGATCCGGCCATCCGCGCGACACTGATATTTATTCATTATCGACCGAGCTTCTTCGACGACGGCTGCGGCCACGTGGTGTACACACGCGGTAATCGTGATCGTGAATTACACAGCCCGGCAGACGGCTCTAATATGCAAGCTGAATTGGATTTCCGCGTAATCCGTCAGCGTGGAAGCTAAATCTAAGAGACATCGAGCGGACGAATCGCGTCGAACGGAGCCGTAAATCCAGTGTAATATTCGTCATCCCCTACACATCGGCGCAGCCACGGAGTTTAACCCCTTGGCTACTATGTGCGCCTATCGGCGCTTAAAAATTTTGCGTTTGTGACACGAAGGGCGCCTATGAGCGCTTAGAAATGTTGCGTTTGTGACACGGAGGGTGCCTATAGGCGCTTAGAAATTTTGCGTTCGTGACACGAAGGATGCCTATAGGCGCTTAGAAATTTTGCATTTGTGATATCAAGGATGCCTATAGGCACTTAGAAATTTTGCGTTTGTGATATGAAGGGTGCCTACAGGCGCTTAGAAATTTTGCGTTTGTGACACGAAAATGCGTTTGTGACACGGAGGGTGCCGATAGGCGCTTAGAAATTTTGCGTTTGTGACACGGAGGGTGCCTATAGGCACTTAGAAATTTTGCATTTGTGATATCAAGGATGCCTATAGGCACTTAGAAATTTTGCATTTGTGATATCAAGGATGCCTATAGGCACTTAGAAATTTTGCGTTTGTGATATGAAGGGTGCCTACAGGCGCTTAGAAATTTTGCGTTTGTGACACGAAGGGTGCCTATAGGCGCTTAGAAATTTTGCATTTGTGATATCAAGGATGCCTATAGGCACTTAGAAATTTTGCGTTTGTAATATGAAAGGTGCCTATAGGCGCTTAGAAATTTTGCGTTTGTGACACGAAGGGAGTCTATAGGCGCTTAGAAATTTTGCGTTTGTGATACGAAGGGTGCCTATAGGCGCTTAGAAATTTTGCGTTTGTGATACGAAGGGTGCCTACAGGCGCTTAGAAATTTTGCGTTTGTGATACGAAGGGTGCCTATAGACGCTTAGAAGTTTTGCGTTTGTGACACTGAGGGCGCTTATTTTTAGAAAAATGGCGCACATCGTAACTCAATTTCTGCCGTATGGTACGGCCACTACGTATCAAAATGTGTCGTAGTCAAGGGGTTAAGGATGCGTGTCAGTCAACGAATTAGAGATTTATCGCGCGACATCAACGAGCCCTGGAACACCGAGCCACCGTGTCGTGTACGGGTTCCTTCACGGAGCGGGAAAGATGGACGTCGGACACGAAGTTGGGTATTCGTAGTTCGTTCCTTTCGTTGGTTAATCCATCGGCAATGGCGTATCGCGGCGAGTGGCTGCGATTTTTTCCGCACGTCCAGCTGACGCGCGATATCGATCATGGGCGCACGGACACGTTGCTCGATCCGGCAGGAACAGCGCCGGGGTGTACTGGCTAATGATAAATTAACGTTCGGAAGCGATACTCGGTACCGGGACCGTCTTATGAACTCAGCAGACTATAAATTTCAATTGAAATCGCGCATTAAAGAAACGCGGACCGTGAGTCGGAATTACGCACGCGATTCGAAGATGTACTCGCTGATTTTAGATATCCCTGCGCCTATTAATTCCTGTCCTTGTTTGTTCCGCGAGCTGGTCGCCTGGGAACTGGAGGATGTCGAAGATGAAGAGGCCTTGGAGTCTGATGGGAAAGTCTTGCGAGATTTCAGAAGTACTGGGATTTTAGTGATGTTTTAACAGGGAACGGGTCAAAATTACCGATAGATGGAGAAACGAAAGGGGATGAACTTGGAAGGAAATGGAATAGAAGAAGAGAAGTAAAGTGGGATAAATGATAACATTGAATGATGAAGGTTTAATCAGAAATTTGAAAAGGGTAGTTCACGCTGTAGTAGGTATATTATTAATAATAATAATTTATATTACGAATGGTTGTTTGTGGGAGATATTGGGGGTCTAAAAGACAGACAATTTTGGGATTTTTTTTTTGAACATGACATGAGACTTTTTAACACGAGGGTTTTGATATGTTATTTGTTCACATTTGGAGAATACTTGTAATTTTTTTATATGAAAGATAGTGAAAATAGCGAAATTTGAAAACGATAATTCAAGTTGTGGTACGTATATTACTAATAATAATAATTTATATTGGGAATTGTAGTTTGCGGGAGAATATTTGGGGTCTAAAAGACGGACATTTTTGGGATTTTTTTTGTGAGGATGTCGTGAAACTTTTTATCACGAGGGTTTCGATGTGTCATTTGTTCACATTTGAAGAATACTTGTAATTTTTTTAAATAGAAAATAGTGAAAATTACAGGAATTACGTAGTAGTAAATACAGGTGAGTTTCAGAAACAGGTTCGAAGTGCTCGAGTTCAGATTGCAGGTATTCTGCTTATCAAAAATGAACGAATTTAAAGTATTTTTATTATCGGGGACACAGTGGATGTATAAACCTCAAGAAAATACGGATAAAGGAAAATCGATGTTTTCCTAGTAAATGATTGCAAAAGATTGATAATAATTGTTATTTAGTCATGAGGTCAGAAACGAAGAATGCATTCCATATTAACGATAAAGCAATATATCGAGGAATATTATGACGAGATAAAATCGAGTTCTATTACAAAGGAATAAATAATGCAAAATTGGCATTTATAACTAGCTTTATGGAACTGCTTAATTATTGCAATAGTTTTTGTCTACGGGTTATTTAATTTCAAGACTATAAATTAGATAAAGGAAGTGGTCATAAATGGATATAAAGACTACTGCGATTAATTCAAGTAGCGATATCTAAAATCGGCAGCTTCATCTTCGAATGACTTTCATGTACTGTTGCCAGGCTCTTCGATGCATCATTCAAATTCATAATGTTTCTTGCATAAGACGATGACAAACGTTCCTTTCCAATCGTCAATTTCTCCCTGATTTACTATTCGTGTAGCTATCGTCATTTGAAATCAATTTAAGTAACTAAATAATGTATCAACTTAAATTGAAAGAAATTATTATTATTTTATATAATTTTTTAGAATTCCAACAACTCGACGCAAGGGTGCATGTATCCAATTCTAATTAATAATATACCAATCCAAATTACAAATTTATATATAATAATATAATTATATTATATTCGATAACATTTACGAAACGAAATATCCAAATAATCCTAATCAAATAATACATACGTATATCGATTTAAATTAAATTAAAGAAAATATTTGCCATTATTACATAATTTCTTACAACCCCTATATCTGCTTACAATCAAACATACATATACCCCAATCCAAATTAAAACAAAAATTGTTTACCAGTCTTACACAACCTGTAGCTATCGTCATTAGGAATCAATCTAAGTAACTAAATAATGTATCAACTTAAATTGAAAGAAACTATTATTATTATTTTATATAATTTTTTAGAATTCCAACAACTCGACGCAAGGGTGCATGTATCCAATTCTAATTAATAATATACCAATCCAAATTACAAATTTATATATAATAATATAATTATATTATATTCGATAACATTTACGAAACGAAATATCCAAATAATCCTAATCAAATAATACATACGTATATCGATTTAAATTAAATTAAAGAAAATATTTGCCATTATTACATAATTTCTTACAACCCCTATATCTGCTTACAATCAAACATACATATACCCCAATCCAAATTAAAACAAAAATTGTTTACCAGTCTTACACAACCTGTAGCTATCGTCATTAGGAATCAATCTAAGTAACTAAATAATGTATCAACTTAAATTGAAAGAAACTATTATTATTATTTTATATAATTTTTTAGAATTCCAACAACTCGACGCAAGGGTGCATGTATCCAATTCTAATTAATAATATACCAATCCAAATTACAAATTTATATATAATAATATAATTATATTATATTCGATAACATTTACGAAACGAAATATCCAAATAATCCTAATCAAATAATACATACGTATATCGATTTAAATTAAATTAAAGAAAATATTTGCCATTATTACATAATTTCTTACAACCCCTATATCTGCTTACAATCAAACATACATATACCCCAATCCAAATTAAAACAAAGATTGTTTGCCAGTGTTGCGCAACCTATTACAACTTTTATCACTGGAAATCTAGGTTCCGAAAATTCGAGACAATTCCCACTCGTGAAACGCTTCCATTCACTCACAGGCAGGTCTACCGGTGAAACTGCTCTGTCGTTGAAAGATTAACCCATTCGATGCCGGGCTCTTATCCTAAGACTATCCCCAAGAGCCTCCTCTCCCCCCGACGTTTCAACGGCCCTGGTCGCGGACATTCTTTACTTTAATTTTACATCCACGACGTTTGCAATTTTTACACGCTCCTTTCCATCGCTCCGCTTCTGTACTTATTCTTCCCGACAGCTCACCGACAGATAGCCATCCATTTTCAGAGCGTCGCGCAAAAAGTACCCGCGCATACCTATGCTCCTCCGACCAGACGTTTCCCCGGCAAACTACACGATCTATTTCCACCGATGGAAAACGTCCCCTGATCTCGTGAATATCTATAAACGTCCGCGATCCTTCCGGACTCAGATTCCACGCATAATTAATCCCGCGCACGGATTAGTGAAAGTAGACGCAGGGTGGAGGAAATATTTTTTTCAATTCTACCAGACAGCCTTCTCTGCTGTGGTCGTTATCGAACGTGTTAAAAGACTGTCGGAAAACTCGATGGAACGACGATGGAATGAAACGGAAAATGGTCGAGAATGTGTGGCCATTCGCGGAGATAAAGCCGGTCTAAATTTCGTAGATGCGAAATTTCGTCGGTTAATAGGAGATAAGGCTTCCCTTTGTCTCGGGTAATCGAATCGCGCTGATAATGCTAGGAAGAGGAGATAAGTTTTCGGTCACGTAACACTTTCACCGGTATCTTACGCCATAGCTCCGGGTAATTTCTGCGATTACGAGAAAAAGAATCGCGATGCGAGAAAGAAACTAACTAATGCCTGGTAACGATGCAAACGCTGCTTGCAAAAACTTTCAGTGAAAGCGGTCGCATTTCCTCGTCGCACTTCTCGCAGGATTTGTCTAACCACTGATGGATGTTAACGCGAGACAATGTATCGTCCTCCATTTTGGTTAACCCTTGCACTCGAGAGGCCATCTTCAGTCGCCATTTAATCAAATTTTCACGACCGATATTAATTACAATATTAAATGATAACGTAATAATGTGGACGGTATTAAAATGAAATAATTGCATGTGTTAATTATTATACGATTTTTTATTTACTGTTCGGGAAAATATCGTCGGTTTTATGACAGAAAATTTTTGAATTTCTACTCTTCTATGGCGAAAAAATCGTCGAGTGCAAAGGGTTAAATCTAACGTGCAGAGTGACGGGAAATTAAATGGGAAGAATGTCAAAAATTTTGTTTAAATTATTTGGCAGAAGAGTATTATAAATAAAAGACGTTTTATGAATAGAATCATATTTCTATCATAGTAATTAATAATTGTCGTAGTATTGTAAAAGCATTAGTTTATTATGAGGTGATTTTTAAAAAATTATTGCAGGTCTCAGAGAATATTTCAGGAGCTATTTTCACTGTCAGTGTTTTAGTACAGATGGAATAATTTGTTTTAATAAATTGGGATAAAATTTTCAAGCGATATTTAATTATTTATGATGTTTATGAATTGAAACAAAATGTTGAACTGGAAAAACAGGAGGTATTTCACACTCTTCCATCTGGTTCCAGTTTCACAGACATTTCCACGTATCGAGCTGACGATTTCACTGTAACAGCGATAAAACTGCGACCTCTTTCGGCTAGGAAACTATCGAGGGTACGACGTATGTACGTTTGTACGTCAAATATAATTAAGAGGCATTTTATGTATTTAAGAAAAAGTCTGGAGAAAAAGAATCTAGGATATTCACGACAGTGTAAATTTCCGAAATGAAAGAGGGAATATTACAAAGGAGTACTGTAATTTAGCGTACGATAATGCAATTAAATTCGACCAAGAAATAATCACAGCCATGATAGGCCGCATAATGGAACGTTGTCAACCGAGGAGTCGAGATAATGCTAGAAAAAAACGGTTGAAACGGACGAGAACAGGAAGTTGGTATACCATACACGGAGACGGGTGTCCACGGTACAGTGACAACGCGTTGCGTAACCCAAAGTGCATTTCTGCGCTCCTTCTGCACAAGTTCCTCCGTGTCTTTCATTTTTAACCCTCGGTGGCTGCAGCTTTGGTCCATGGGCGATCTCGATGGTTCGTGGAAGAATATCTCATTTCTATTCTATATTTCTATGTTCCCATATTTCTTTATTTCCAAATTTCTATATTTCTATATTTCCAAATTTCTATATTCCTATATTTCCATATATCTATATTCTTATATTTCTATATTTATAAATTATTATATTTCTATATTTCCATATTTTCTAAAGTTCTATATTTCTATATCTCTCTATTTTTATATTCCTATGTGCTTATATTTATAAATTACTGTATTTCTATATTTTTATATTCCTATATTTCCATATATCTATATTCTTATATTTCTATATTTATAAATTATTATATTTCTATATTTCCATATTTTCTAAAGTTCTATATTTCTATATCTCTCTATTTTTATATTCCTATGTGCTTATATTTATAAATTACTGTATTTCTATATTTTTATATTCCTATATTTCCATATTTCCATATTTCTATATTCCTATGTATCTATATTTATAAATTACTATATTTCTATATTTCTATATTATTTCTATATTTCTATATTTCTACACTTCGATATTTCTTTATATATCTTCATATTTCTATATTTCTAAATTTTTACATTCCCATATTTCTCTATTCCACTTCCTAATCCCGATACATCTGCTAGAAATTATTTGTTACGTGAAAAATAAAATATAGAATAAAATTATTTAAATTTATGCTGAATAATTTCAGGAGATGTAGATCTATCTGGTAATATGAAAATTCTTGTTCTAATTAAAATTTTTATATTTAATACGTGCGTTTAATTTATTCCATTTAATTCTCTCTTTATCGATACATGCGCAATCTGTTCCACATTTATGCAGCTAATGTCATTTTTATGTAGTTGCATCGTTTTATGTAATACGATATATTTTCCAACGAAATCGGAAACTCTAAGCTTGGCGCATTAAGGAACAAGATAACAGTAAAAAACTGAAAAAAAAGGCGCGTAGTACAAAGTATCACGTTAAACAAAAATACACTCTGAATTCACTGGAAACATGAGTCACGGTTTAGAAATGTTTGTTTCCACGGCATTCTTTATTCTTCGAAACATGGACAAATGCGCAATGCGAAATCGCAATCAGTGCACGTAAATCGATCGCTCAGTCCACTCGTACGGATACATTTCACAAACGTTTCTACTAAATGCCATTTCCAACTACGCAAAATAAACATAAATAAACGAAGAAATAAGAACGATAAACGTAAACGTACAAACGTCTCTATGGATATAAAAATAAAAATAAATAGTACAAAATTAACTAACCTAACTTTTCAAATACCTTGATCATCCATCGATCCTAAAGACACCATTTTGTTCAGCTTTAAAACTCAAACCCAACTTCACAAATACAAAAGCAAATAAATAAATAAATAATAAAGATAAACGCAAGTCTATCGTCCCCGAAATAAACACAAAAATAAAAATAAATAAAAATAAATAGTCGGATATTAACTAACCTCACTTTACAACTACCTTGGCCATTTATTGGTCCCAACTTCGTTCACCTTTAAAAATCCAAGTCTAACTCCATAATGATTTAAAAAATCCGAGCTTTAAAAATATCTTAACACATATGCAAATAAAAATAAATACCCTAAAATTTAATAGCCTAACTGTCTAGCCATCTATACTATTTATTAGTCCCAACGATGCTACTACTTTCCTCTTTAAAACTCCAAACCCAACTCCATAATAACCAAAATAAATAAATTAATAAATAATAATAATAAACATAAATGTCCAAATGTCTTTACAAATATATAAATAAAAATAGCCTAAAATTTAATAGCCTTTACCATTTATTGGTCCCAACGATGCTACTTTGTTCCTCTTTAAAAATCCAAACCTAACTCCATAATAACAAAAATAAATAAATTAATAAATAATAATAATAAACATGAAAGTACAAACACCTCAATAAATATAAAAATAAAAATAAATATTTCTCAGCCATTTTGACCATTTATTGGTGCCAACGACGCCATTTTTTTTCAAATGATCCAGCTTTAAAAATTCCCACTCCTATATCAAACTATATCCGTTTAACGGAAAGAAATATTCCTGAGGAATCGTTTGCAGAAATCGCTAGAATATTTTCATCGATCGGATTCGAGACGTCTTTTATCGCTTCTGGGTCGTCACTCGATAACGAGTTTCCGTGAGTTTTCGACTGCATCATGATGATTCATGGTCGTAGTTGCAGCATTTTCAGCGACGCCTCGGATTTCGATTTCGTGGCACCGGAACATTTTTTAAATCGATGACGATGAGGCATCGTTTAAAATTCGTGGACCGTCGATTAGCCGCGTTCAAGAAAAATCGCAGGAAAGAAAAGTCGTTTTTCCGGCCAGTTTCGAAATTTTCTGTTGAAGTCTTATCGTCGCGACGCCGACGCGGTGGGAGAAAGCTAAGATGAATTTTAGATAAGGCGGGATTAAAGTACGATAAGCGGGAAAAGCGGAATATGTACGTGATACTCGAGAATTCTAATATGTGACTGAATAAGTGAATTTTATATATGAGAATATGAATGAAGAAAAATAAAATTTTGGATAATAACGAACAATCCTGATACGACGAATAATGACAGAATTTGTAAATCGTATTACGCAAAATTATTTAGGAAAATAACCAACGATATTTCTGTTCGATTCTTCGAAATATAATAATACGATATAACACAAATTTGTGTACATTGAAAAATTAATTAATTTGTTATTTGAAAAATGTTTGAAGAATGTAATTTCAAATAACGAATAAATAATAAACGAGTTACAATTTTTATTTAAAGAAAATTGATAAAATTTTATTTAAAAGCAGTTTATTTGACGGTCGATTGCTAATTATACGTTTCGTGATCCATGGATCAGGAAATTCAGGAAGATACGAATGGTCGGTAAAACAGAGGATCGTATCGTAGATGGCAGCACGAATCGCTCGGTTCTGCTCGGTGCTCGTTCGAAATAATTAGCGTTGAGAATGGAAATCTGGAAACCAGCTCTCGCGGCAAAGTTTGGATAAATTTTAAATGTCGGAACGACTGCAGTCGGATATTTGAAATTCACTTAGGCGATTTTCGAGCGTCGTCGAACCGGATTAACGGGAATAAATCCAGCAAATTAGATAAGAGATCGATTTTACTTCTTCTGGTTAGCGAATCTTTGATCAAACAACCGCAATGCAGTTTTTAATTCTACGCTATGCAAATTAAATTTAGTTGAAAATTCTCTGGTAGGTGATTTTTATGCAACTGTACCTTTATTTAAAAATGAAATTAAAATTAAATTTTTTAATAAAGGATTACTTACATCAGTTATCAGCTTTCTCCTTTTTTAAGGACTGAAATAGTCGATTGAAATAATACACTGAGAACGTTCTCAAATTTTAATTAATTTCATCAAGAATAATATATCTTTCCATTTTATCGAATATAACAAAAGAGACATGATTTTAACTCCCTGATATATAATTTCCACTAGAAGCCACACATCCTTTGAATTAATTCCTTCTAATTGAAATTCTCAAATTAATCAAACGCTACTTTTAAAAATTTAAATCCCAGGGTTCTACGTGACAGGGAATGTGGAATATAATTTCAATTTTCCATTCATTCCAAATTTCCAGAAAAATTTTCTATTTAACGCTTTTCTTAAGTCTCATATCCAATTACGTTCAACCCAAATATAAATGTTTAAAGAAAAAGCCTTTAAGACACTTCCTATATTCTATTATTCTCAAACTATTTCTCAATTAGAAGCTACTTTCCTTCAAATCATACAGAGCATTCAAATCAATCAATTTCCTAAAAATATTCCTTCGTCACCAATATATTTTAATCCTCACCCAAATTTCCAGAAGCTCCTACCCTCTTCATACTTCATCCTCCTCAAACAATTTCCCAACCAGAAGCAATCTTCTTCTCAAACACACTCAACTGATCAATTTCTAAAAATCCTTCTTGTATTACCTTCACATTGCATCCTTGTTCTAAATTTTCAAAAACCTCAAGCCTCTCGATATCTCATTCTTCTCGATCAATTTCGTATCCAAACTCATCGTCCAGATCAACTACCTACTTAAAATTTTCTTCAACCATCGCACCTAAACAATAGCCCAATTTTAGTCTAAATTTCGAAAAAGCTTGAACTCTGCCATATTACATTCTTCTTGATCTATTTCCCAACCAAAATCACTCTCCTCCCCTAACTCGTTGACTAGATTAATACTTTACCTAAAACTTTCTTCAACCACCACACTTAAATAATTGTCCAATTTCATTCTAAATTTTGAAAACCTCCAACTTTGAAATATCACATTCTTTTCGATCAATTTCTCATCCAAAATCACCCTCCTCCCCTAACTCGTTGACTAGATTAATTCTTTACTTAAAACTTTCTTTAATTACCATACTTAAATAATTGCCCAATATTATTTTAAATTTCGAAAACCTCCAACTTTGAAATATCACATTCTTTTCTATCAATTTCCTATCCAAAATCACCCTCCTCCCCTAACTCGTTGACTAGATTAATTCTTTATCTAAAACTTTCTTTAATTACCATACTTAAATAATTGCCGAATTTTATTCTAAATTTCGAAAAGCTCCAACTTTGAAATATCACATTCTTTTCGATCAATTTCCCATCCAAAATCACCCTCCTCCCCCACTCGTTCACTAGATTAATTATTTACCTAAAACTTTGACCATCTACCACACCTAAACTAATTTTATTCTAAATTTCGAAAAACTTCCAATTTTGAAATGTCACATTCTTCTCGATCAATTTCCGATCCAAAATCGCCCTCCTCCCCCAACTCGTTGACTAGCCTACCTCTTCACCTAATACTTCCTGCAGTCACCATATCCAAATACCACACAACCGCGGCGAACAATAACCCAATTCCACTCTAGCACTTTAAATTTCAAAAAACCTTCAACTTTCCAATATTCCATTCTTCTCGAGCGATTTCCCGTCCAAAATCATCCCCCTTCCCGACCAAATCAACCCCTACCTAAAACTTCCTCCGACCACCACACCCAAACAATAGTCCAATTCTACTCTAAATTTCGAAAAACCTGCAACCTTCCAATATTCCATTCTTCCCGAGCGATTTCCCGTGCAAAAGCACCCTCCAGCCGAAACACAGCGAGCCGATCATCCAACCCTCCTCTCCTCGGTCACGAGAGCATCTCGGCATGGCTTCGCGTTTTTCCCGATCCACCCCCGAATAATCGTGCTTGTAATCGCGATCAGCGGAGCGGATCCGGAGAGCGCGAGGAGGGCGAGCCACGAAAACTCGACGCGAGCATAACACACGGCACAGAGAACTATCGATTAACCGTCTGCCACGCTGCGTCTCGAGTCTGGACAGCATTGTCTTTCATTATGCGATATCGCTGCCGCGTCCGGAATAGTTGGCGAGCAGCGTAGCGGCGCGGCTCCGAGCGGAGGAACGCCGCGCGAGCGTTTGCGAATGTGGGACAAACCGGTCGGAAAAAGAGAAATTCGCGTTGTTCGTCTGCGTCTGTTCCTTCCACCCCGCGCGATCCGGGATACTCGCTTTTTCTCCGTAATAGACCGTTGTTGCCCCTACCCTACCTTGTTCGCGGTCGACAGACGGCAGGAATTGGAAAAAAGCACGCGAAAGCTGCAAACGCACGCTGTCGAAGAACGATGGAGGGAAAGGGAGAGAAGAGTCCATTGATCTGTTTCGAGAATGACAGTTTTACTTTGTGGCGTTGTTGACCCTATGGGTGACACGTGACTTAAATATCGCGTGCGGTATTTCCATATTTGGAGAATTTTTGTCGGGGTGCTCGTTCGGTGCTGTGATACCGTGTATTTTTCTGTGGGAGGGTTGTTGGTCTGTCATGACGCGTGATTTGAACGTATGCTCTCGTATCTCTGTATTTGAAGAAGCTTGGTTCGGTTGTTTCGTGTTGGAACACCGTGTTGTTTTGTCGAGTTACTGTGATTTTAAGGGAAATTAATTCTCCTCTTCGTGGAAGGGTTGTTAATCTGCATTCACACGTCGGTTCGTATGTCAAACTCGCATGTAACGCGACATCGATTTATAGGAGGGGTTTCCTATCTATATCCTGCAGAGTTTAAGGCTCTAGTAGGTTATGTAAGTCGTTATCTCACTGCGCTTCTGCTTCTTTCTTTTTGTCGGAGGTTCGAGCGGATAAGAAATAAATTGAAGATGGATTTGTGCCAGGTCTACTTAGACAACAAATGAAACACGTTTTTACACTTGAAAGGCTATAACTCGCATACTCGAACCTGGGAAAAAGCACGCATGATCATTCATCAATTTAGGATTAGAGTGCAACAACAAATGACGCGATTATTATGCTTCTTGTCTATGATAGTGATTTATTATCATAAATCTTCGGTGTTACGATAATAAGCTGCCTTACCTAATCCCATCAAGAGAGGGGTTATTTTAATTTAAATATTATTTTAAGTAAAATTTTACATTATATTTATATTATTAATATAAATATAAATATGCGATTATTATGCTTCTTGTCTATGATAATGATTTACTATCATAAATCTTCAGTGTTACGATAATAAGTTTCCTTACCTAATACCATCAAGAGAGGGGTTATTTTAATTTAAATATTATTTTAAGTAAAATATTACATTATATTTATATTATTAATATAAATATACATAATACAATGTAAATATAAATAATATAATTAATATTTA
>NW_016908953.1:635468-697707 GCF_001483705.2 Eufriesea mexicana
TAAAATAAATATTATTTTAAGTAAAATAATTTTTTCTCTTTATAGAAGAATTAATAGTCTTCGATGACACGTGGCTCGAGTATTATTCGTCCATATCTCTATATTCGAACAATTTTGCTGTAATCGGTCGCAGGGGTTGAGCCACCCTCGCCCTGTCCGACCCGATTGCACGAAGCAGCTCGAGCCTTGTCTCTAAATTTAATCGTCGAACGCGCAAGAAGTTAGAACGGAAGTTACGAACCGCGACTGCGGGTAGGGCTCGTTTGTCGGGGTAAAACGCTGGCAAACTTCCGCTTCGGAAGGAAGTTTCGCGGCCGTTCCGGAAGTTACCGTGCGCGAATTTTTCGCCACCGAGCGCAAATTACAAGCGCGATCGTAAAAGCTGGCCATAGACGCCTTTGAAACGTAAAACAACGTTTTAAAACAACGTCTACTTACGACGATCATCTCGGAGGACTCGAGGACGAAGCATTCGTTGGGTCTCCTGGCGCTGCCACCCGTCCGCTTGCCGAAGCTGCAACAGAAAGCGGAAGTGACGAGGTTAAAATCCGTCCACGACAATCTTCTCGAAGGAAATAACATCTTCGAGTGACACTAGTTCAGGAGAAATTTAAACACGCTTTTTCCTCTTCGAGATAGGCGACTTGGAAAATTAAATTATCTCGTTTTGTTGGTTCTTTCGTGTTGGTACTTTTTCAGGATAGGAGATAGTTTGGGGGAAAGTTGGTCAATCGTTACGGAATTTCCTCTGTTGGATAGAACGTTTTATTTTCGGTGAAAAATGGCTCGGTAATTGCATTTCTTCCTTTTTCTCCTTTTTTCGAGGGGCGTTTATCGACGCGTGTCTGACGATCCGCGTACTTTTACTCCCCTCACGTTTTCCCATAAATAACGATCACGAGACTATGCCGTTTTGAATACTCCAATACACTCGTTGTTTTTCGAAGGGTTTAATGGAGTTTACTGGACACCCTCCGATTTTAAATTCGGAGACTAAAAACAAATGGGAATCTGATTGGTAACCTGGTTTTACGGGGAATAAAAATGCGTGCAACAAGCTTGCTCTGAATTGAACATTGTTAATAATCACTATACCTTCCTAATATTCTTTGAGAATTGAATAAATAAAGGAGTTTAAAATTTATTTAAAAAAATTATTAAACATCAAGTTTGTACTCCCAAATTTAACATAGTTATTAATCACTATACCTCTCCCATATTGTTTGACAATTGTATAAATAAAGAAGTTTAAAATTTATGTAAAAAGTGATTAAATATCAAGGGGTGTGCTCCCACATTGAATACAGTTATTAATCACTATACCTTCCTAATATTCTTTGAGAATTGAATAAATAAAGAAGCTTAAAAATTATTTAGAAAATTATTAACTATCAAGTTTGTGCTCTCAAATTTAACACAGTTATTAATCACTATACCTCTCTCATATTGTTTGACAATTGAATAAATGAAAAAGCTTAAAATTTATTTAAAAGACGATTAAATATCAAGGGGTGTGCTCCCAAATTGAATACAGTTATTAATCACTATACCTTTCTAATATTCCTTGAAAATTGAATAAATAAAGGAGTTTAAAATTTATTTAGAAAATGATTAAATATAAAGTTTGTGTTCCCAGAAGTCAATTATTTCGTTCAATTTCGCAACTCGTTTCGTCATTTCGCTGTAGCCAAAAGGTATAGCCGTATAATGTTAATATAACTTTCTGTCTGTTTATAGGAACCGAAATTTTCCAACGCGAAGCTTTAACGAGATCCCGAATCTAGCAGCGAAATTAGCCAAGCGACCCAAGTTGAACCCAGAACGATATATCATCGGAAGCACCACGCGGAATTACCCCGAACAACCCCTTACAACATTAACACCTAACAGTCCCCGCGATAACTCCTTTATCCGCAAATGTACACGACAATTTTACCCTCCTAATGATCCACGGATATCGACGTCGCAATACGGAATAATTTCGATTTTATCATACGAGCCCCTCCGTTTAAAGGGTCGAGGGCCACCACCGTCAAACGCACCATAAATTTCTTCGATCCAACAATAACAGCGGCTGCACGCGCGCGCGAGAATGAGTGAGAGTGAGAGTGAATGTGTGTGTGTGTGTGTGTGTGTGTGTGTGTGTGTGTGTGTGTGTGTGTGTGTGTGTGTGTGTGTGTAGCAGTCAGAGACAGATAGAAATAGAGTAGGGACAGAGGCACAGACAGAGATAAAGACAGAAACAGAGACACAGTCAGAGGTATACAGAGACAGACAAAGATAAAGACAGAAACAGAGACAGAGTCAGAGGTAGATAAAGTCAGACAGAGGATAAAGACAGAAATAGAGGCAGAAACAGCCACAGACAGAGATGACAGAATTACACAGAGACAGAGATAAAGATAGAAACAAAGACAGAGACAGAGTCAGAACCAGACAGAGATAAAGCGAGAGACAGAGACAGAAACAGCCATAGACGGAGATGACAGAATTACGGAGAGAGAAAGAGAGACAGACAAAGTGAAAGACAAACAGAGACAGAGGTAGACAGGGATGAAGAGACAGGGGGTTGGCAGAGAGTGCCGCGTCGCCGCGGAAATCATCGTCGGAAATGCAATTTATCAGCAGAAACGTTGCCAGCGCAATATCTCGGGCGAGGGTGCAAGCTCGCGTAAATACGTCCATTGTTGCGATGTCCTGGCTTTTAAATGTTTACGATCAGCCGTGGAACGAGCCATCGACAGATGTTCCTCCGCGTTCCAGGTCCCGGGTACTCCTCGAATTAGCCACGAGTCTACCCCCCGGGCCACCCTCGTCGATCTACAAAAATCTCCCGCGGCTACGCGAGGATCGCGAGGGTCGAACAATGCCGGCGCTCGTGCAGCCACGCTGCCGGCATAATTTTCCCTTTTGTGCCCGGTATGCGTATTATTTCCCGCAGGGAAACGCGCGATACACGGGGCAGCTCCAGGTACAAGGTGTCCGCGAAATATCGCCGCCGATTTTCACCGGCTATTTCCGCTAATCCCATTCGCGCCGATGCGTGTTGGGTAAATAGAGATTTGTAGGCCTTCGCCGGGATACCTTTTCGAACGACAGTCTGGATTAATTTCATGCGGATCGCTTTGACGGGGTAGTGGGATGAGGATGTGGCGGGATTGTTGATACGATCGTTTAGATCAGGGAATTTTTTCGATTACTCGTTTTGTAGCTTTTCGACTATTTCATCGACGGGGTTTACGATTAGGCGATGTATTATTAGCAAAAGTTGGAGTTCAAGAGAAAGATAGATGGTGGAGAAGAATTGTGTAATGGTGTTGTTGAAATATCGTGTTAGTTATTTCATTATTTATATATTTAATGTATTAATACTATTCATTCCTTCACTTATATTACGGGTTAGTATATCTTCTTGAAACACAGTATATCTTACTAAAGTTTTGAGAATATTACAAAGGCGTTTGAAGAATGTTATAAAGAGGGTTATATAAAATATTTTTTGGAATATACGTTTTGTTGCTTTGGGGCTATTTCATCGACTGGGGTAACGATTAGGCGGTGTATTGTTAATAGAAATTGGGGTTCAAGAGAAAGCTAGATGGTGGAGAAGAATTGTGTAATGGTGTTGTTAAAATATCGTGTTAGTTATTTTATTATTTATCTATTTACTATATTATTAATACTATTATTTCCTTCATTTATATTACAGGTTTGTACAATATCTTTTTGAAACACAGTATCTCTTACTAAAATTTTGTGGATATTATAAACGCATTTGAAGAATGTTATAAAGAAGGTGATAAAATATTGTTATTGTCTATCATAAAGAAATAATTAATTTTTTGGGTTCTGATAATTTTTTCATTATCTTAAATAGCAATTGCAATACGCATTTGCACTAAGAAGCTTCCCAAACATAAAGGTACCGCTTTAAAAGAATAAAATAATAAACAGATGCAAGCTAGATGGTGAAGAAAAATTGTGTAATGGTATTGTTAAAATATCACGTAAGTTATTTTATTATTTATATATTTAATATATTAATCTTATTAATTACTTCACTCATATTACAGGTTTGTACAATATCTTTTTGAAACACAGTATCTCTTACTAAAATTTTGTGGATATTATAAACGCATTTGAAGAATGTTATAAAGAAGGTGATAAAATATTGTTATTACCTATCATAAAGAAATAATTAATTTTTTGGGTTCTGATAATTTTTTCATTACCTTAAATAGCAATTGCAATACGCGTTTGCACTAGGAAGCTTCCCAAACATAAAGATACCGCTTCAAAAGAATAAAATAATAAACAGATGCGAATCTATTTATGCTACAGTTTTATCACTGCAAACAGAACCAAATAACAAATCGGAGCAAAGTGAAAAATATTAGAAATATAAGGTTTATAGATTACATGAATTCAATTTCGCTGTCACATTGACGCAAAGAGGGATCACGTAGCAGAGTCAAGATTTATCTTCGATTTATGTACTTTTCGTTCAACTTTTCATCCCAAAATGACCCAAAATTAATCTTTCAATCGCTCCGATATATATTCCTTCGCTCTCCAATTTTTCTACTATTTTTCATCCCCAGACATGTCCACGAGCCTCCGTCAAAGTGGATAAATATGTTCGCTTCGCGAGTCACCGTGTTAACAGCCTAATTCTGGATCGGAAAGTACCTTCCCTACCGATGCTAATCCATTTGCCTTCATAAATTATGATTTCCACGAGCTATCACAGGATCTCGCCTCCAATTAAGGTAATTAATGTACAGCGAACACGCGATGCTCGGAAAAGGTCGTGCTTTAGAAGAAATCTCTCGCTGTTGGATCATCCTCGTCTTCTCTCGCGTTTAATTCGGATGAAAACAGGGCGAAACGAACTTCTCCAGCGGAGATATTAGCATCGAGGAATTCTCCTTTGAGAGAGCCCAAGAAGAAAGCATCGACGGCTTTATTTTTAACGAAATTGTTTTCCAACTTGCCTCGCGGAACGCAGCCTTTGAACCCGGAAGCATCCTCGACGGCGCGAACTTTCAAAAGCAGTTTCGATGTATACGCTGTTATATTTTTATGGGAAACTCGCAGCGGATATTTGGAAGTATTAACGAGGAGATAACGAAGGCAGAACTGGAATAAACGATTTCTCTGATGGAATCTCCCGAGCTTCTCTCTTTTCTTAATTCGCTTATGGCTCCAGCCGCTTAATTATATTAATCGCATAATAATTACATTAAATCGTACTTCATTAAAATTTTAACGATCGTCGTATAATGCGAACGTGTCTTGTGGATAGTTACGTCTTTTTCCTCTCCGTGTCATTTTGCGAAGTTTAACGCGATCTCGCCATTGCGTGATCACGGAGATGATGATAGTGGGTTTATTAAGACTCCATTATGTGGGAAAGAGAACTATTATTTTCAAACTCTCTTATTTTCGAAATATTTTCTGACACTAGTTTCTGTGACATTATTAATATCTGTGTTGAAAATAAAAAATACGTCTCAACTCTTTACGGCACAGTGGGATTAAAAGTGTCCCACCTTTCTGATGCACCGGAATGCATTCCACCTCTAAATATTGCAATAGCTGCACGCGCATAGGTTTATATTTCGTCTTATTTACGTAAAGATCGGAATGCATTGTGGGACAATTTTAGTCCCACCTCTAAATATTGCAATAGCTGCACGCGCATAGGTTTATATTTCGTCTTATTTACGTAAAGCAGTTGGTAATACTGTGAGAGGAATCTTTATTTGGATGGCGTCATCCTGCATCGAGATCTATCTTTGCTTCGAGGAACCATCCAGCTTATCAATTCTCGAAGCAGGGTTGAGTGACGCAATGGGTTGTCATAGGGCCTGTAAAAACCTAGCTGAAGGGTTCGACGACACATTTTTTAACAGTCCACCGTCTGCACCACGCATCGTAGAAGACTTCGAGCCACGATCTTTACCACAATACCGCCAACAAATGTTATAAATGTATTCGCTTGTGTTGGCAGCATTCAGCATGTCAGTACAGGTTCATCAATTGCTGCAAGCGGAAGGTTTATTGCGACAATCTTTTTTTCCTGGTTTTATGTTTTTACATTATGCGATTCCTTTATTAGTAAAAATATACCAACTTTGTTTCAATTAAAACGCAATCAAATTTCTGTGCAACATGGGTCTATTTTATTATCCGAAATCCTGTGCTGCAAAGAGTTAACGTATTTACAAAAATCAATCTCTTAGGAGAAATAAATACGTCTTTGAACTATACGTCGAAAAGGTTCCGGAAACACGTGAAGCTTTTACTTCACGCTGTGGATAAGAATTAGGGGACCAGGACGAGCTGCAATTGCGTACCCTTTTTCATCGCTCCAGTTTTGTCTCTCCCTGTGTACAGTTAGAATACAGAAGATATACCTTCCTAATAATAGAATAAAGATAATTATAAAGAACGATAGCTATTTCTTTTTATCCATAATCCCAATATTCTGCTGTAAATTTTCGTTATGCGAAGAAAGGAAAATTCACCCTTTGATAGAATAAATAAAGAAGCAAATAAAAATAAGTATTGGGATTATGGGTTTACAATTGTGAAGTAACTAGGATATATATAATTCTCTTTTCAATTCTCTTATTACTTTTATTACTCGAGGAAGGTACATCCATCTTTGAGTGTTTCTCTACAGCGAGTGACCGACTCGCAAGAGAGTGTCAAGAGGGTGCGGCATGCAGTTCGCCTAAACCCCCAATTTTTATCTAACATTTATATAAATATTCGTTCTCGAAATCCAAGTCTTGCTATTTATTTCTATTTATTAATTAAGTTCAACTGAACAATGAGAAATTCTTGTTTGATACTGCATACGAAAGCATAGGAAATTTCATTCCGAGTTGAGGTTTATCCAGGAAACAGGAAAGGAATTGCTGGCTGGTTTGGATAATCGCGAGATATTCGCTGGCTTCGTTATGAAACGAAATTAAAGAAGAATAACGTATCGTACCCGCACGATCCTATTATCGATATTAACGTTGTCAAGTATTTGCGCAGCAGCTTAATTGTACTTAACTCTGCAATACCGTTGGCGTGTACTCGAGCCACTGGTAATAATTTTCGTTTACTTGCAGGTACGAAACGCAGAGTAACTGCGAGCTCTAGAAATACGAGAGAGAGAGAGAGATGGTTAAATATTTTTATAGCGAGTTTACTCGGTTTAATTAGACAAAGGCGATCCTCAGTGGAATAAACGTAAACGCGATAGGAATTAATCTGTTAGATAAATCGTATCGGGAATCCTACTTATCTATTACGCAACAAATCCTCCTAGCATAATCTAGCTATCTGAAACGTCTAATCTAATTACATAAATCATCGACCGTTATGAATAGTCATTTCAGAACTAAGGACATTAGAACGGTAATTAAACTTCGCCAGGATGAACTCGGTATTCCGAGGATGTTACGCTAAGAATGTAGGAATTGCGGCACACAAAGGGAACAGAGGATTAACGTTTGTGGTATTAAGTGCGAGGGAAATATAAAAATTAGCGTTGAATATTGCAGTGGAAAATTGGATTCCTTTAATTTCGTTGGTTACCATAATCGGGCAATTGTTGGAGAATTAATCGTCGATTATTCCCAGATTTTAACGAGAGACAGTGGAAACTTGGCGTAATGTTCCCTACAATGATACCTCGTTAGATCCCCGACTTTTTTCCTAAATTAAAATTAATTAAAATCAGAAAGCACCTTTACGAAAGATACTTTTTAGAGATTTAATCTACGCGAATGAAATCGTCCATACGTACCCCTAACCTCCTAGCTATAAAAATACAGAGGATGTGGATTGGCATAAGAAGATGTTTGATTTAAAATATTTTTATTACGAGCTAAATTGAAATTGAAAGTAAAGTAATATTTGGAATAATAATTGCAGTGACTCTTTTTACCCTACTGTCTTTCTGTTCGACTGTATGACTATACTAGTGTGCAACTCTTCGACTGCTCTTCTGCATCATTGCCTTACCCTTCTTCTTCACGACTGTCACCGTCGTAGTTCATAGTTCAGTCATCCTATATTCTCTGACACACACTGCATACTTCTAGAATACCAAAATTCTCACGTACATTCCGAGAACTCGTTCGTCTTCCTCGCATAATCTAACCTAAACATCAGCCCCATCCGCTCGTCATTCGCACCGATAATCGATCAATCCGCTCGTTGTTCGCACCGATAATCCTTCAGATCTATCGAATATTTATTCGTCTCCATAATCTAAACACTATCGCTGCAACAAAAATTGCGAATTTTTAAAATATTTCGCATATCGAACTAGTAGTAGTAGTAGTATTACTTCAACTTTCTTCCTTCAACCAGCTGCTGCTACCAATTTACAGCTAGAAAGTAGCAAATCTCGAGTATTAAATATAATATATCGATGATCTCATTTCCACATGAATCACATTCATCAAATTCAGATCCAATAAAATAATTTACAAATATTTCCTCTAATCCCCTTTCCAATCACCTGACACGTCATCGACCACTATTTTCTTAGCTAAGAGCAGCGCTGCTGCTATCAATTTACAGCTAGAAAATACCCAACCTTGAATATTAAATGCAACATATCGACGATTTTGTTTCCACATCTAGCAGATCCACCGTCCAATAAAATAATTGAGAAATACTTCCTCTAATCCTCTTTCCAATCACCTGACACCTCATCGACCACTATTTCCTTAGCCACTAAGAGCAGCGCTGCTGCTGCCAATTTACAGCTAGAAAATACCCAATCTTGAATATTAAATGCAACATATCGACGATTTTGTTTCCACATCTATCAGATCCACCGTCTAATAAAATAATTGAGAAATACTTCCTCTAATCCTCTTTCCAATCACCTGACACCTCATCGACCACTATTTCCTTAGCCACTAAGAGCAGCGCTGCTGCTGCCAATTTACAGTTAGAAAATACCCAATCTTGAATATTAAATGCAACATATCGACGATTTTGTTTCGACATCGATCAGCTCTACTGTTCAATAACATAATTTATAAATATTTCCTTTAATCCTCCTTCCAATCACCGACCACCAATTTCCTAGCCACTAGGAGCAGCGAGATCAGCTCTACTGTTTAATAACATAATTTACAAATATTTCCTTTAATCCTCCTTCCAATCACCGACCACCAATTTCCTAGCCACTAGGAGCAGCGCTGCATCCTCGGCCAAATAATGCTGGCTAGACACACATTCATCGTCGATACATTGCACTCCATTTAACAATCGCTTTACCACTCGCCCATCCCTGTCCGCGGCATCCGCGTCTCCAGCATCCGCAAACACCTTAACCGATCCTCCTCTCGGACGAGACCACGCGTAAACCCAGCCGAGAAATCGACGCCGACGTGAGTTCCCTCTGGAACATAAATCTGGCGCAACGGTAACGCGAATGAAGGGAATATCGACAGCCGTGTATCAAACGCGATTCAACGAGGACCAGTGGAGAATCCACGGCCAGAAGGAAGGTTGGCCAAGGTTCTTGACCTCCCGCCTGCATTCATCTTCCTTCAACGCGCCGTGCGTAACGCATACACACACTTACGCGTGCGTACACTTGCACGTGTGTACACTCGGAGTATAACACACGCACGAGACTTGGTAACGCGTGTGCGTCACGTGTGCAGCGCGGAAAATTGAATTCGACATGGATCACGCGGCCAGGCTTCTCCATCTCGCAACCCCGCCGCGAGCTAACCCTACAACGTCACCCCGTCCCTGATATCCCGGTGATTATGGTCGTTTCGTTTATGGACGGACCTCGCCCATACGACGTGTCGTCGATGGCTTTCTTTTTTGCGGTTTCTCCCTGCGTTTTACGTCCACCTTTTTATGCCTTCCGATGGCTGGGTCTTCGACTTTGCTTTGTCTTTCAGTCCCTAGATGGCGCAGGTTTGATTTGACAAGAAATGGCGGCGCTCGCGTTCGCGTGGAAGATCACGCAGCGTCGTGGAATCCATTTTTCGTCCCGTTCTCCAGAGGTGGATTCTGCGTTCCGCGATTAATTCCCGGATTAATTTTGTTTCCTTCTGGAAAAGTAGATCCCCGTTTTGAAAGATTAATTCTACCTCGCTCCGGAAAAGTAGATTTCGCGTTTCATACTTGGGAAGGCTTTCACTCGGGTTTTTCGAGGTATTAGCAGAGCGTTGACAGTTTGACCTATTTAAGAACGAATTTATTAGAGAATCTGCAGACCCACGAAACACCGCAACTTGTCACGTGAGAGTGCTATTACGATTAATCAAATTATCAAGTTTCACACGAAATGGACGAAGAATTGCCGGTGGACGATTTCTTCTCTCATAACCTACAAATTGATCAACTCTACGGAACGAAGATAGAAATTTGTTTTGAATATCTGGAATTAAGCGTTGATTTCTTTGATATTAATATTAAGAAAAAATGGACGAAAATGGAGTTAATCACCCTGGCCTACGAATGCCCCACACGAAGAGGTATTCCTACGTACTTAAATGGCAAGAAAAAAATTTTTTCTTCTCCCAAGTTCATGGATCCTCTTTATCATACTAGTTTAACTCGAGTTCTTCTAATCGTTGTAATAAGACAGGGGATAAATGAACTCGTACGTGGCAATTAAAAGCCTGAATTAAAATCTACATTAAGTAATGCTAGACTTTCGTGTAGAATTTTCTAGGGATTTTATTTGTTTTACAGCGAAATTAGATTTAACGATGTTTTACGATCCTTAAAGGAAATTCCGTAAAAGCTCTTACAAAAAGACCTATGGATGGAATGTGGTATTTAGCAATCATACTTATACGACGATATGACCATTGAAACGCACCCTATTTTATGGCAAACTCGGTCCGAGTGTTATTTTTGACACGCACTACATCCAATAACGTTAGGTACCATTTTGACACCTGGTCTTGCGTCTTCCATGAAAATCCATTAAAATTTTTATCCAACGATTTTTCAAAATATATCTGTTCATGTTTGTCGAAATATTTGTCTAAATATACCTGTTATAATACCTGTTTATCCACAAAATGGGTCATCAGGTTGCTTCGATCTTCGTCGATGTTTGCCATTTTCTTCGTCACTTCGTGACGTTATTGTACTTCGTTTAACAGTACTCGGCTTCGAGATTAGACGACCTAATGAAGTGTACTTCAGAAGGATCCGTTATCTCTATTAGCTCCCTTTATGTCTCTTTTTACGCTACCCGTTGTCAGTCTAACTGTTCTCGGTCGGTAACGAAACAACCGAAACGACAAAAGTGTCTTCCTGGTCTTCTGTGTCAGAAGGTATTCCCACGACCTCGTGAGACGAAATATCCCGTTGCTTTTCATGCATTCGAGCAATATTTCGGTAAACAAAATTCGCCTCTGAAAGGTTTCAAGATTCCTTAATTGCCTTGGCAGAAAATTGCAATTACATGGAGGCAGAGGTCTATGGGATTTTATGGAAGCAGAAGATGGAAGAAATTATTCTTCTTGCTGATTCGAGAGCAGGTATCTGATCCATCAAACGATTTAATATGAATGATGAAGTATTTTACAGGGTACTTTCTTAAATTGGAGGCAATGGAATATTTCAAGAAAAATAGTTTTACAAAACTGGTTTGGTACGAAGAAAATATCGTATAGTATATATTGCTTTTTCGTGATTCGAATGGTGAAATTTCGAAATCAAATAAACGTGTACAGAAAATAATACGTAATGTATGATATCCACTACTAAATAATTATTATATTTATTGTATTTATATTATTTTACACATTTATTGCATATTTATTGTGGAAATTAGGTAAAAACATTTCTCTAACGAGTAAAAAAATATGAAAAGAAAAAATACGAAATTTCTGATTAAAAATTAAAACGATAGACATTCGATCATACAAAATTTAGCGTTAAATTTGACTTTGCTTTTTGCAGTGAATAAAATAGAAATATTTCATAAACTCCAATCAACTTATCCCATAAAATACAAGATAAATCGTTTCAAAACTCGCCGTAATTACTTTCCGAACGCCCTTTCTTCCTATACCTCTGCTCAAAAATCCACCAGGAACCCTCGTCCGCCATCGCGTCATCCTCGAGCAATAAACTCGATATTTATCAAACCTCTTTTTCGCCTGTCCCGTCTCTCCTTTTTGCAGCCTGTCTTACAAACCTGTAACTTTGTAGCTCTCCACGCGCGCTTATTCCTCCGTGTCATTTACTTTTATTTCCCGCCGGCCCTGTCAAGCTCAGCCTCGCAATTGTCGGCTTATTTCACCCGGATGACTTCGATCGCCGAAGCCCGAGTTATGTCGTTAAATTTCAATCAAGGTATCGCTGCCGCTGCCAGCGCATGCGACACCGTGTAATTTCGCGTGTCGTATATTCGCGTACCGGCCGGGAAAGAGGAAAAAGGGGGGAAAGGGGGGAGGAAAAAGGATGGAAAAAGGAAGGAAAAGAGGGAAAAAGAGGGAAAAAGAGAGAAAAAGAGAGAAAAGCAGACGAAAGAGAGAAGAAAGAGGCTCGCGGAGGAGATATACAGGGCCGGCTGTCGCGGTTTCATGGAGATTAATTGAAATATATTCAGATTGCAACGCCACGTCCGTACAGCCGAGCACGTTACGCTGATTTATACCACGGATAAATTTTTGTTACGATGTTGCATCGATAAAAGATGCGTCGTCAGCGTGCACCAATTCTCCGTTAACGCGCGAAGAAAACGCCGATTTACGTCCGCACGTCGCTCGTCCCGGCTCCGCGAGATCGAAATTGCGCCAACATCAGCCTGACAAAACGGACAACGAGCCAAAATCGAAGGAAACGACGTAATAGCAGGTGCTACACGCTCCAAGACTCGGGTACGCGCGGCGCGTACAGGTAGGCTGGAGAATAAAAGATTGATTTATGACGAGGCACCGTTGGTCGGAAGTTTGTAGGATAAAAATTGGCTGATAATAGATAATCCATGGCGGGCCGGAGGGGGTGTACAAGAGCAGGATTTACTGTTCGGATAATGCACGGCCAGGTGATTTATGTTGCATCCGTGTTAATTTACGGGTGCTGGTTTGCAGAATTAATTACCGAGCGTGATTAATTTCTGTAAACACGTTGCACGGATTTGATTGAATTTCCTTCTATAACGTGGAAAAATGCTGCCGCCGCGACTCGTTCGATGCGCCTTTTCGTGTTTTCGCGTTTTGCATTTAAGGCGATAATTCGACAGTGATTAAGTATCGCTATTGGCGAACGCGGAAGTCGAGGCCGGAATTTTGCAGACAATCGATTTATACCGAGTATCCCACGCCGGTTGGTCCGTGGTACAATGGAACTGTCGGAAGATGGAAAAAGATATCTCATTTTTCTTAAACCAAACGGCTTGGTCCAAATATACGGCACACCGGGTATGTAAAAGGATCTCGCGTTTCTTCGTACGCACCTGGCGCTCCTTTTACGCGGTACTAGTTTACCGATGTACGATTATTTATGCGGTTAATTAGTTTCTATGTACCTCTTACTGTCCCGAAACCTCGCTTGGTCCAAATACACCAGACACCCGGTATGTAAAAAAATTCCACGTTTCTTTGTGTACACCGGGGACTCCTTTCGCACGCTATTTGTGTACCCCTGTATAATTACTCATGTAATAAACTACTTTTTGCACAGCTCGCGTGTTTTATACTTTGATGGCAATCGACACTTTCGTTCGTTTTTTACACCGTGTGCTTTCACCGTGTAACAGGAGTCCCAGAGATTCCCCTGTATCTCTTCCCATAGACAGATTAATATAATTTGTCTCTCTGGCCCTTTTTCCATATTCATTTTCCAAATCATAGCCTAAGTTATTACAATTTACTAGCTCCCCATTCAGCAATAAGTGCATCCAGCCCTGAAATTCAAAGTGCAATCTACGCGTACTCTGGCTCAGAAACTTTAGTCTATAAGATTAAATTATTCAATCTTTCCCATTTATACGTTTAACACGTTAAACGCCACGCCGGTCCCTAGCGACCGGTGCTACACTTTCCGTTCAGGCCTCGCTGACCCTTACGCCCCAGAAGGGCCCACGTGACGGCTAACAATGGCGTGAACGGAAAGGCACGTGAAACCGGTGTGACATTTTAACGTGTTAATAATTAAGAATCACTTGTGAAAAATTAACGGTCAATAATCAGGAGTTCATTCCAAAGGACTTCCCGAACTGAAGTCCCTAGACAGCTTTCTTAGAGATTTTCTTGTTAATTGTACTGTATATACTTTAAGTCTAGGCTTTATTATATTATACTATACTATAGTATACTAAAGCTTTAATAAACGTATGTTAAAAAAAAAAAAGAAAAATGGAGTTCCAGAGATGCAGCTTAATCAATCGTCGCGTTCAACCGAATTTCTCATTCCGGGCCAGAAGAAAATATACGTAATAACGAAATTTAGGGAAGATGGTATACGCGAGGCAGGCGAGATTGCGGCGATGTAAATTTGCAAACTCACCACACGGAGAATCGTCTTCGAGGGAAGGCCGGAGGCGGTGGCGGCTGTGCTCGATGGCTCCTATCGACGGATTCGCTCCTGAGGGCCTGCACGGCCTTCGGCACGGCCCTGAATGGCTCCTGGGGAGCCTTGGTGATCATACCAGAGGGCAGATTGCCATTTCCGACGGTGTCGTTGAAATTACTCGCGCCTCCGCCGACGCTTCCACCGCCGTGGAAGCTGTTCCATCTTCTGACAGGACCTCTATTAGCAACATGGTGTCCGCTTCCGGGGCCGCTGGGACCACGTAGTTGGCTCGTGTGCTTGTGCATCCTCTCACTTTCTCTCTTCCGCTCTCTTTCTCAGCCCTCGGTGATCCTCCGCGACTCGGACCACTCCTCTTTCGCCTCCATCCTCTTTTTATTTTCTCATTCGTCCCGGACGCTCTCGACTACATCCTTCAGGACTTCCCCGTTGGCGATGTACCCACCGTTTTCTTCCCTTTTCCTCTCCTCGTCCTTTTATTCAAATCGGGCACCCTGTCTGTCCCGTGGCGCGTGCACCGCGATGGCCAATCGCAGCCCGTTATCGGAACCGCTCCTTGCCCGTCGCCTTTTTTCCACCGACGTTTCCAAGATTGGACGCCCGTCTGTTGAAAGCAATTCGAATTTTCGAGTTAGGCAAGTATCGGATCACCCTGAGGGACACGTCCGTGAACCAGGCTCTCATCGATCCACGTTGCAGAGGTCTCGGCCAAGTTTCTCCCGATTAATGCCTTGTCCACGAGTTTCCAAGGATCCGCTGTTCCTCGGGGACAGTGAGCATGTTCGCGCGAATGAGGCTCGGCTAGCGTAGAATCAAACTGGCATAGTAATAAATTCGCATCTTTTTGGATTAGTCTAGACGTATATATCGTTTAACAGCTAGTCCCGTTTGCTGGATACGCGATAGGTTAAAGTATCGATTTTAATGCATTGCGTACCGCACAGAGATCTCTAAGACGTATGACAGAGACGCACGTTTTGACAAGACAGCGTGTTGACATTTAACACTAGATTTACGGAACCTGTCAATTTGACGGATGGGTTGCTTCAATTATACGATGGTAACAGATTCAGTTAACTTATATTAAGACTGTCGATATTGTAATTGTTTTTAAATTAAACAAATCGTTAAAAAAAAGACACGTGGTTTCTTTCACCTGTCAATTTGGAAATATGTATACAGATAGCGTTCGTAAACCTAGTGTTAAGGTCCATGACAGGTGGCGCGTGAGAAACGAGAAAACTCGTGAGTGGTACGCAATATGTTAATATGCTCATTCGCAAATGCAATTCACTGCGACTGACAACTAAAAATACATATATCGTGACAGAAATTCTGTCAATAAAAATTATAAGAAATACTTTCGATACCTTTTAAAATATCGGTATATTATTGGTCCTGCTTTAATTCTCTATCGGTTACTGTCAGGTCTTTTGCATTAATATAACACGTTGGATCTCGTATAATATCTGACACCTATCCAAAGTCTATATCGTTGACGGAAACTCGATCCTCCACCTTCAATACTGTAACGACCATCATTTTCTCACCCTCGCCACTAGATGGATTCCAATTTCAAGAACAACTTTCTCGCAAATTCTCGGAAAACCTCTGCTTTCTATATATATAACTCTCGACCTTTCAATAGTATCCCGGTCTAAGGCAAGGCCTGCTAGAAAGCCTTACCGATGAGTCCCCTAACAGGACCAGAACGAAACGTATCCCTTCCTTTCCCTTTCGTCCCTTCTAGCACCACCGCTACATCGAGGATACCTGCGACCAGTACGGCTGTAACAATCATGGGGGAGGACCCTCTAGAATACCACCCTACGCAAAATTTCTTTAATCTCAACCTTCCCTCCCCCGACTCGTAAAAGAAATAAAGACCGAAAACTCTGATCGCGTATCTTCCCTAAAAGCCGAAGTAAAAACTAACGAGATGCAGGTTGTCCGCGGGCAATCGCAGGATGCTGAAGAATTCTCAGCCCCGACGTAATTAGAACCAAGGCGCAGCCGCCTCCGCTTCCGTGTAGTCCGTGGCGTAACGGAAGTAATTGTAAACAGGAGGAAGACTCGGCGTGGCGGTTCTCGAGGACGCAGACACAAAGCCGAGTCTCGTTGCACGTACGGTAAATCCCTGGAATCGGGCTGACACGATTTTATTACGTGACTAATCTGTTTTCACCGTGCGCCGCGTGCCTCGTTAAGCTAGAGCAACGGCGTCGCGATGTCGTACCGACGTCTCTACTCCGCGTCTTATCAATTTCGACCGTTTGCACGACGGTTCCGATAACGTTCAGCAGCGGCAGGGGAGAAAGGCTGGCCGATAAAATTCGAGACAGCCATAAAGGAATCGAGTGTCGGGCACGAATAGAGGCGTCGTATCGCCGACGACGATAAGTCCTTTGATCCGACTTACGATTTCGAGGGGGTCGATAAACGACTCGATGCTTCTACGATAATGTCACGATCGAATCGTCGTCGGGGATATCTCCAACCCCGACGCTCGATTTTCACGCGAGGATATGGCTCCTCGAGCGTGTAACTCGCGGACCGGAGCGCCGCGTCCTCCAAGAAGTCTCTGTACTAGGTGTCTCCGTAGAAGTGGAGTAAACGTGGATTCGATCGGAGATTTTATTTTATTTCCCGTATCCCTTTCTCACGGAGGATTCGTCCTCGAGGATTTTCCAGACGAGGATAAAATGGCCGCGCGACTGAGACAGTGGAGAGTTTGAATCATCCACGTTGAAAATAAGAGACGTTTTAACGTACGTATAAAAATCAATCTCTCAAGAGAAATCGATATATCTTTAAACTATGCGTCGAAAACATTCCGGGAAGTGTTTATTTCACACGTTAAATAAAAATTAGGGGACCAGGACGAGCTGCAATCGCATACCCTTTTTCTTCATTCTAGTTTTTGATTCTCTACGCGAACAGTCGGAATACTTTAGATATATCTTCCTTAGGATAGAATAAAGATAATTATAAAATACAGATAATTATTTCTTTCTATCCATAATCCCAATAATCGACGAAGAAGTTAGTGTGAATTTGGTTTTATTAGTGTGAATGAAAGTGTGTGTGAGGTCGAGTAATGGCACGAATATAGATATGTTTTTAGAAGTGCGAGTGGAAGATCTAGAATGCGTGGTGATGTGCAGTTGCTATGGATCAGAATCAATATGTTATAAGGAAGTTCAGTTTGTTATAAGAAGCGTGAGAGTGAACAATTATGATATAATACGTGTGTAAATTTATAATTTTATAATAAATATACGATTGTTATACAACAAACTCACAGTTAGTTGCGATTATTGTTAGATCGTTCTTTAAGGAGTAATTTATCTCTATCGAATGGATTAAACGATATATCCTTAACACGTTGAGTGTCCAGTCCGTTTTGCTTGCCATTCCGTTCAGGCCCAGATTCGGCCGTGAAGTAGGCTATCGGTGGCGAGCGAAATGTTCATAAAATTCGGAAATACTGTACCAATTGTTATAACAGGAATTCCTAAACATTAGCTCCAAAGATTGCGAAGAATTTAACACCAAAAGTGTAATAGGAACCTAAAGTCTGCGACCAGTCCCTGAGAACTAGCTAGGCCCGAACGGAAAATCTAGCTCCGATCCCTGGTACTTAACGTGTTAAGTTCCAATGGCGCTTACTGTAACAACAACTGAGTCGGTCACACGTTGAACCAAAGGCGTTAATTCGGAATGGAAAATTTTTAATTAAAAGTTTAAAACCGGTACTTGCCCATGATAAGTTAATTAAACGTGACCGGACCGTGATCTCGCGTATTCAATGAATTTCCCATTGCTACAGTTTCCATATTTACGCTCCATATTTATATTTCTCGTATGAATACAGTCAGTAAGACAGCGAACTCGAAAGATTTATCAGGACAATTAGACCTAATGTTTTAACATAAGGGAAAAATTGTTTTCATTTTATTCCCAGCATTAAGATTATTCATTTTATTATCCCGTACCTAGTTCCTGAGTAATTAACGCTGCAACATCCCAACGAATTGATTATCATCCTTTTCCATACTTCCCTCTGTATCCTTTATCTAAATTGCATTCGGTGGAAGAAATATTTCCACGCGTTCGCGAGTATTTTAACGCTGAAAGTAAATACCAAAAAATAAAAGGAAAAAGAAATCTTAAAAATCACAGAATAGCAGGAAATATTGAAAAATTAGGGTACAGTTAACGTCGAGTGGGGAATTTTCAATGGAACGTTTAAAAATGGCTACTTTTTAAATTCAATTTCCCAGATTCCTAAAATTTAGCAGAAAATTAATTTAATTTAGCAGGAAATTAATTTCGTCAAAGGCAATTAGACGCTTTTAACGATTACATCCGTGTTTAACAAAACATCGGTTTTTGCTGGTTCCAGCAGTGTCAAGCAGGCCTAGGTAAAAGTCGAAGAACCTCGAAGAAGCCAGCATTGTAAAACGGACGTGTCTTTTTACGCGCAACGATCTGTAGACATCCACCGTTACCTTTTTATGTAGAACGAGCTATACCGTGTACGCTGAATAGAAAAATACTAATTCATAAGAAGAACCGCTAAGATTCTCTCGGCTTCCCGTACCGAAACATCGTCACAGCCATTACTTCTGCGAGATTCCGACAGAGAAAATAAGACCTCATCCCACACTTTCGACTTACGTTTTATGGCAGACCACTGTCTCCTTTCCAACATCTACCACGAATCACTTGATATACCGCGATGCACACTATCGCTGTCTTCCGTAATTATTCTTAATCGAAACCTCCGTGCACCACGTGCATGCATTTCTATGGCCTAACAGTATCCTAGCTCGGGGATCGCAAGTGAAATCGTAAAATACTGTTTACTTCGCCTTGAAACCGCGTATCACGGGTATCGTCGTTCGCTAATTTCAATCAACGAGATTAATACCTGAATTATTCCCGAGTGTGCTATTATTGCACGGTAACGCGCATTGTGTCAAATTTACTGGAAATAGTGGGGAGATCGAACGTTTAGAAAGTAGCGACGAGTCATTAGAATAGAATGATCCCGATGTTAGTATCATTTTTCTCATCTTGGAGTATTTTTAGAGCTATATTAATCTCGCGATTATTTGCGACTATGTGCCATTTATTTTAAATTATTCTACTCACTAGATTTCAGATAATACATTATTTTTCTTTTAATTAGGTTTTCTAATTAGTCTTATTTTTTTTCTTAATTGGGTTTTTAATTGGGGGTTCAATTTTGAAAGGGTTTCCAAGATTTCTATATTCCCGACAGTGGAATAATAAATGAATAATATTATAATAATTGCACGGAAGTCCAAATCATGAAATCATGGATAAATTCTTAGGTTAAATTGATTATAAACACTAAATAAAAATACTTAAATTATTCTCTGATAAATTACCACTATTATACGAATTTATATACCTACCGCTAAATTTACAGCGACGAATAAATCAGGGCCGTCGCACGAGCAAAATTATTACAACCTTAATATTCGCTAATTTTCTTCGATATCACTGTCTATGCTCGCATCTCTACCGAAATAAAATTCGTAAATTTGCCAAGGTAGCTAAAATCCTTAAACGGGTAAAGAAGATTCTCGAATTGACCAAGATAGTTGAACAAAATTCTGAAATTCGCGAGTGCAACTGGTCACAGACTAGGAAGGAAAACGAGAAAATGGAGTGGAAAAAATAAAGGAAAAATGGTGGAAAAGGGGAGTAGGTAGACGGATGTGCACGCGTCTCTCGTCAGCCTCCGGCGAGGCTGAGATCCGAAAGACACAGAGATTACCTGGGGACACAGCCGTGGGAAAGTCTTAGTAACGGCGCACGGTGAAGTGCATAAGGGGTCCCCGAGGAGGAATAGGTTTAAGAAGGAGGGTAGAAGAGGGAGAGAGAGAGTGGGCAGACCTTCTCGAGCCGGTGTATAGAAATTCAGTGAGCTTGCAAAACCTCTTGAGCACGCGCTCGAGAAGCGGCTCGTCTTCCTCTTGTCGTAGGCGCGGAGAAAACGTACGAAGGAAGAGGCGAATTCCTTTGTACGGCACTGCAGCAGGGGCGAGCGTCGACAAATTGACCGGGGATGAAATAAAAATGCCACCCCCGAGTTTCTCTCGTTCGGAGCCTAGACGGAACTACAGCCGACGCGCCATCGTCCCGCTGAGTTTTCTCCATCGGCCGCGAAATTCCACGCGGATATTAACACGCGTCGGGGCTGATGAAATTTTATTTCAAAGCAGTGATTTTTCACTGAAATTCCCCAGTTTTTCGGAACAAAATTAGTCGAGATTAATCTTCCTTTCTGCTATCGCATTTTTACCGTTCAGGCTCTATTATAGTCTTATCCTACGTATTGAAATATTTATCAAACTAAAACCTAATATACGTAACAATTTTGTTTGTTAAACACAAAGTTTATGTGCATTTTTGTTATTTTTACAAACGGGGAATAAATTATTATTCTTTTAGAATAACTCAATTTCTCAGCAGAAAATTATTATTAATTATCATCACCGCTATTATTATAATTATTTCATGAAAACGTAATATACGTAAAAATTCTGTATATTAAACACGAAGTTTATGCATTTATATTATTTTTATACATGGCGAAAAAATAATTATTCTTTTAGCATAACTCAGTTTCAAAGCAGGAATTTATTATTAATTATTATCACCGCCATTATTATTGTTATTATTTCATGGAAAAAATTTGGGAATACGAGTGAAAGAGATTAAAGACGAATCCAATGAGTATAATTCTAAAATATATCGATTTAACGAAATTGTCGTGGTCATTTCGTTTTGATTTATCAAAACCATCTGTACCCCTCGAAATAGATAAAATAGAAATATATCTAATAAATTAATTCTGGGTGAAATTACGTGTCGCGAGACCATCATGTGTAATCTTCGATAAATGATATATCGATCGTCTCTGTCAGCCGCAGCTTATTTATTATAGTCTTGTTCTACGCACTGAAATATTTATCAAACTAAAACGTAATATATGTAAAAATTCTGTATAATAAACACGAAGTTTGTGCATTTATATTATTTTTACAAACGGGGAAAAAATAATTATTCTTTTAGCATAACTCAGTTTCAAAGCAGGAACTTATTATTAATTATTATCACCGCCATTATGGTTATTTCATGGAAAACATTTAGGAATACGAGTGAAAGAGATTAAAGACGAATCCAATGAGTATAATTCTAAAAAAGATATCGATTTAACGAGAAATTGCCAGGGATTTAGAACGAAATAGAAAAATATAAATATATCTAATAAATTAATTCTCGATGAAATTACGTGTCGCGAGACCATAAGTAAATCGCCATAAGTAATTTTCGATAAATGATATATCGATGGTCTCTGTCAGTCGCAGCTCGGATTTAATCGCGAATTTATCAACAAAGGCGTTGCGAAATTTCGAGATCAATCGAAACGAAGTCATCTCTTCTTCAAGGATCCAGCTATTTTCCTCTCTGTGTTTAATTGGTAATTTTTAGAGCGAACAGTTTACGACCAGCAATAAAACCAGCAACAGAGTTTACAACAATCAGCAAGAATAATGGAAACGGAAGGCGTTAACGCGATATTCGCTCGTTCAAAAAGAAGCGTAATTAACGAAGTGGAGAATTCTAGACACGCACCCCTCTCGAAAAGGGGTGGAAAAGCTCGCTTCCCACGCGGACAAAGACTCGCGACGCGTAATTAACATTATTACTACTAACATTATTATTACCTCGGAAATAAAATAAATACCGGCTTCTTTATACCAGTGACCGAATTCTTATTTCGTATTTTTCTCACCGATTTCCATCGAACCAGTTACAGAAAAATTAATTAATTCTGCTTTTTCTAAACCTCGCGATTTTAGTACTATGTATATTAGGCTTGAACAACTGAATCAATATTACCAGCGGAACTTTACAGGAAACAAGTTGGAAGTTGGCAGTGCTACTGTTATTCCCTTGTATGAGAATATCAAGTTTGGTCGTAAAAGAAGCCAAGTTCTGTAGATAAATATTACAAGTTACGAGTTCGGAAATTGTCCTATTTTACATTGCGTTTAATTCACGTTCCGTATGCATATTGTCTCCTGGTTATTATACACATATACGTAGTAAAAGCGTATTCGTATATATATTAACCCTTTATTATATTAACTATTAACCCTATTATTATTTATTACATTAAATTAACTATTAACTCTCAGTCGCCATTTAATCAGATTCTAAAGATCGTTATTAATTAATATATCAAATTTAAAATTACCTAACGATGTGTGGAAATTCGAAGAAAAATAATTCTAAGTCTTAATTTGCATATTATTTCTCATTTACCATTTTAAAAATATCGCCGATTCTATGACAGGAAGTCTTCGAATTACTATTTTTCTGTAACGAAAAAGTCGTCGAGTGCAAAGGGTTAACTATTAACTCTCAGTCGCCATTTAATCAGATTCTAAAGATCGTTATTAATTAATATTTCGAATTTAAAATGAAATATCGAGGTAAAATAATTCTACGTCTTACTGTTAATTTGCACTTCATATTTACCGTTTTGAAAATATCGTCCACTTTATGGCACAAAGTCTTCGAATTGCTGTTTCTGTAACGAAAAGATCGTCGAGTGCAGAGGGTTAATTTCTCCAAAGAGATTGAACTGTACTATATCACGTATGATTGTTAATATTCTGTCCGAATCGATATTATTATAATAATTATATCCTGTCCGAATAATATTTCATTTCATTTCTACGATGTTTAATACCATTTTATTTTTTATTTGAAAATTTTATTATCGGTAATACTTAATATTATTCGATATTAATCTGACGATATTCCGAAGTCTCTTGTATTTTATATATATTCGAAGGAACGATTTTCAGCCATAAATTCGAAGAGATTAACTACCTCGTATCCCTGGAACTTGGTTATTTCGTCGAAATCCAAATGTCGAATAAATTCAAGCTTTTAATCCGTCGAGTTTTATGATTCCATTTGGAGCCTAAACAAGCTGAGACAATGAGATAAGGTGAGTCGTAAATTCAGTCAGGTGTGAAACGGCAGCAAGTTTCAAGTATCAGAATCTCGAGAGACAGAAGCAGCCAGGATCGTGTAAAGCGGCTCGTCTTAAGGTCAGAACCTTGGAGTAGGATTGGAAATACAGAAGTACAGGCCTGAATAGAATTCTCGATGTATTTTACATCATTACTGCTATACTTAACACGTCGACGAGGCACATTGAAAAACAGGTTCTAAAGATTTAAGAATTCACATTAAGAATTCGTACCGACGCAAAGGGATCAAGAAAGCTCGATGAACATACAAAATTAATAAACCTTACCTTCAAACCAAAGTCTAGAATGGAAACATAAAATTTAATTTTATGTCTTTTCGAAGGAATAATTTATGAGACTAATTTACCCGTTCACGGTAAATGACGTAGTTTCATTAGCTACGGGTGAGGGTGCAAGAAGACAGGAATATTTGAAAATATATAAACGTCGAATCGTGGAAGAGAAAATAAATGTTCATATTTTAGTACAATTTTGCTGCGTATTATTAACCTTTTGCACTCGAGAGGTGACTCTCAGTCACCGTTTGTTTTAATGCTATAACTTAAACATTGGATGATGATAATTATATTAGGAACATCGAAATAAAATTATTCTTTTCGTTCGTTTCTCACGCAAATTCACGATTTTCTTTTTTTAATTTTAGCATAAAGAGTACCAGTGAGCTTATAAAAATCTAAGAATAGCTTCGAATTACATCTTCACAACGAAGAAATCTTCGAGTCCAAAGGGTTAATTTATATCATTATTATAAAAATTCCTGTAATTATTGCAGTTTTAATCCTACTTACATTTCTTTATTTACACCGAATTATCACTCACCCCTATCCAAACATTGTTAAAGGATTCAACAAATTTCCAATTTATGAATACTACACATTTTCCAGTGCAGCTTCTGTCAGCGAAGATAACAAATATTATAATTAATTAAAAATTCCACGAATAATCGCGTTTTCGGATCGACACCCTTATGTACCCACTACGAAGGGAAGTACATATATTTAATCCCAACGTGGCACGTTCTCGTTGGAAAAAATCGAGGTTAAATTCCACGCGAATTCCCATGAATTTCCTGTCAGCGAGGACCACAGAGCCTCAAACACACACACGTACCCACCCCCCAGCCAAAGAAAATTTATTACCCGACTTATGTGTCTTTCAACAACTTCGCGCCATCCATTTCCAAGTTTTATCGAATTCGCCATCACCCGAGTACCCCGGTGATTTAATATTTTTTCCGCCATATTGCAAATCCACCCTGTCCATTATTTCTCACGTTCTCCATTACTCTCATTATCGATCAAACTTCGCCCCGCACACAATGACCCACCTAACCCACTTTACCCTCTTCCTCCGTGGTAGACCAAGGTCTACCTAAAATTCGCCGGCAACTTGCAAAAAGTTCCGCAGCCATAATCTTCGGCGAGCAGCGTCGCGGTTGAATTTCCCCCCGGAAACTGGCACACGCGACCGAGTTGGCCAAGTGCTCGCGAAGAAACTTCCGCAACCCCCGATGCACGGCCAGACTTCCTTCCTTTTTTCCAACCCTGGCTCCAGTTACCGGCCGTTTAAACATTCTAACGCTGGGACTCGAGTGTGTTTGCGAACGCGTCTACGTAAACGTGGCCTGCAAAAGTTCCACGGACCCCGTGGAACGGCCGAGGGACGCCCGACGTCGAGGTCGTTCCGTCGAGAACCGTGGCCAGTCTGCGGAAAAATTTCAAACTTTTCGACCATCGGCTCGAGCAGCATTTAACCGGGGCTGCAGGGCACGCAGGTGCAGCAGGACCGTGGAATTTTCAGGTAAATCGACTTTCAGGTCCCTCGATTCGTTTCGCCTGAAATACCGAGGATCCTTCGTCGGTGAATCTTTTAGGGTGGATTCTTAGGTACAGCGACACCGGCTGAGATTTCTTTAATAATTCCAACGGCCAAGGTCTTTTGTTCTTCCTTTGCTATTGTGAAAAGGCTGGTTTCGACTTAGGTTTTCTTTCCCTGTGATTTACTCGAGGGTTGATTCGGAGTGGTACTCGATTTGGGGTAATTCGGTGGCTTCAGAAGTGCGACAGGGTTGAAATATTTTTGACGTGTTCATAATTACTGTGATTTTTAATATTCGAATTATTGATACAGAAAAGGAAGGAAATTTGGTTTGAAATAATTTTGCAATTTCCAAGAAAGTGATATGTAAAATAAATAGTAAATTGATAAATATTTAACATGTAATATTCGACTTTTTAATATACTATAGAAGAGGAAAGAATATTAGCTTGGTATAATTTTGTAGATTTTAATAGCGTGATAAATAACAAAAATAGTAATAATAATTTTCTATATTTAATTTATTAATGTTGAAAGGGAAAGAAATTTAATTTAGAATAATTTTGACGAAAAAATACCTGATGGGGTGAATTCCCAATGAGAATTACGATTAGCGATATTTTTTCGCGTTGGAATTTTCATCGTTAATGTATCGCAAGTTTGAGCAAGAACTTCATATTTTTGGTAGCTGCAGAGCAGCATGGGTACGAAGGAATGTGTATTATTTATAGACGATGTTAGAGATATTTATACAATCTCGAAGCAAATATCAGAAATATCCTGCGCATACTTTCGAAATTGTTAATTGGAACGCATAATCTTTCGTATTTCTTTCGGATATTTTAAGCAGCACGATTACTCGAGAAATTAAATTCTCCATTCCACGTGTTCCACTAAATTAACAGAAAAATTCTGTCAGAGGAAGTTTCGCGCAGGGATGTATGTATGTACGTGTATATTAACTCGAAACTTCGTCGTTACCTACTTCTACCTACAGAGATAAACTTCTGGAATGAAATTATTACGTTCTTATGAAGTCTTAATAGGTTAAGCTTGATATCAGCGCAAAGTCCACGTTTAAGTTTAATGCCGAGTTGTCACGCAATCTAAATGGCTGTGAAACGATAGTTTTTTCCTTAAATATCACGCTTAACTGCGTCTCGTTTAATCAGTGCATAATGGCGCGCGATTAAGCTATACTGGCGAAAATTATTACCCCACTTATCGTGTATATCAACGTGTCACACATTTCGAATAAAATTCACAATTATTCTTCTCCATTCATTTTTCCCGGCTTAATTCGATACTACGAAATAATAATCTATTCGTACGAAAATACAAACGTTCCACGAAATTAAACAAGAGGAAAAAGAAAATTTCAAATATCCCACGAACCATAACTCGCGATACATAACATCGCGAATATCACTGAAAAAATAATTTAAACGCATACAGAATGTACACTTCACCCTGCTAAATGTTAACAAAATGTGTCAATGACTGTTATACGAATATCAGAAATTTATGCAACTTCAATGACTATTAATCATACGAATATCAGAAATTTATGCAATTTCAATTACTATTACACGAATATCAGAAATATATGCAACTTCAATGACTATCACACGAACATCAATTTTAGTGACTATTATACGAATATCAGAAATTTATGCAATTTTAGTGACTATTATATGAATATCAGAAATTTATGCATCTTACTTCAATCACTATTATACGAATATCAGAAATTTATGCAACTTTAATGAATATTATACGAATATTGGAAATTTATACAACTTCAATGACTATTATATGAATATCAGAAATTTATATAACTTCAATGACTATCATACGAGTATCAGAAATTTATGCAACTTCAATGACTATTGTACAAATATCAGAAATTTATGCAACTTCAAGGACTATCATAGGAATATCAGAAACTTGTGCAACTTCAATGACTATTATACGAATATCAGAAGTTTATGCAACTTTAATGACCATTATACGAATATCAGAAGTTTGTAAAACTTCAATTACTATTACACGAATATCAGAAATATATGCAACTTCAATGACTATCACACGAACATCAGAAATGTATGCAACTTCAATGACTATTAATCATACGAATATCAGAAATTTATACAACTTCAATGACTATTATATGAATATCAGAAATTTATGCAACTTCAAGGACTATCATAGGAATATCAGAGATTTGTGTAACTTCAATGACTATTATACGAATATCAGAAGTTTATACAACTTTAATGACCATTATACGAATATCAGAAGTTTGTAAAACTTCAATTACTATTACACGAATATCAGAAATTTATGCAAATTCAATTACTATTACACGAAAATCAGAAATATATGCAACTTCAATGACTATCACACTAATATTAGAAATGTATGCAACTTCAATGACTATTAATCATACGAATATCAGAAATTTATTCAACTTGTGCTAATCCAACCCTGTAATTACCTCATATAGTCTACAAAATTTTTCCGCAACGAACACGAGAAATAAAAATAAAAAAGGAATAGTTCCATCAATTTGGATCGATTTTATTGCAACATCCACCCCCAAATTTGCATCGACCGAATCATCGATATCCACGCGAGTCTCCATCACCAATCTCCATCACCCTAAACCCTCCGCATCTACTCTGGAGCAAGCAAACGCAGAGACAATAGCACGGCATCGATCGCCTAGCAAAATCCCTATTCGATCTGGGCACCGATCTGACGCCAGCGTCCACTTTTAACTGAACCATCGTACGGTCACCGAGCACGAATGCGTCGCTTATCAGCGGACGGTTTCATTGCTCAGCGAGACACAATTAGGTTGTAACGCTGGCCGAAAGTTCTGAGCGAGCCAGCAGCGTCAACTTCGCCGTGGAACAAAAGGAATCGTCGTGATAACGAAAAGTTGGTGGCGTTTCGCGTTAACAAGCCAGCCACCGTTCAACAACGAACCAACGAGGCGAGACAATTCGAAGCATCTACACGTGAGCCCGTGAATAACCGCGGCAGCGATAAGCTGCAGAAGAAGAAACTTCGGCTTCCAGCTGGAGTATGCGAACCGTGTCTTCCGGTATACCTCGATTATTAATTCTAATTGTTCCTGGCGGCTTGGTCTGCTCCCTATCGGACCCCATCGCAATCTATACCACACGTACACCGTTCTTCTTTTTATGGGAATTTCGGCTCGGATCGTGAGCTTGATGAATGGGTCGTTTTGAGCGGGAAGTTCGAGGTTGATGATCGTCCCGGTGAGTCAAGAGGATTGTTAAGAAATAAGGTGTACGCGTGTATAATTACGAGAGTCCAAAGATGTGGAAGAAATTATCGTAGGATGCCAAAAGCAGGTTTTATTGTCTTCAACGTGCAGGAATTAAATATTTGTATATTCCTTGTTTAATCGAAGGAATATCGGTTCTGCGCGAAGGGTTCGGAGACACCGGAAATGGACAGAACAATATGAAAAGAATAATACGAACACTAAACTCGGGAAACTAATTTAACTCGGGAAAAGAACACTAAAATAACGTAACTATAACACACGGAAACACGCTCTAATTTGACTCTCTCCAACATCGAACGACTCATACCTGTGCCAGTCACAATCTATTTCTACGAAGACTCTTCAACGCTTCTTCGCTAAGGACTCTGCCTGTGTCGTCAAGAGTCCTGTTTTTATGCTTTTCGCAAAACTCGATGGCGTGCCTTCTCCAATCGCTAATTGACCGATATGATTCAGCCCATTAGCGATTTGCTCCCCCTGACGATTACGATTTTGTTCACCTACGTTTCACCTTCCCGTGGAGACCACGCAACTTAGCTTTACTACCGAGAATAGCCTTTCATAACGGTATCTTTTTCCATTTGCTCTTAGAAAATGTCACGCAAAAGTCATCGATCGGATTATAATTCGCTTTTTCTAAAATAATTTTCTAAAATAATTTTCCACAATGGTATCCTACATTATTTTCGTTACATTTTTATTACCATATTTGGTTATATTCGATTCATCGCAGTTATGCGAAGCTTTTAATATTTCAAAACGGAAGTTATGTCTGACTTAGGCCACTTGCATCACTGGTATTATACAAACGTGTGCAGATTGTCTAAAGATTGTCTACGTTGAAAATCTAAAGGAAACGATTTTATCGCTTATGCCGCGTTGCATTTATTTATATTATGATAATGCGCGAATATTTTTGCAAAATAGCAGAAAATCGAAGCGTTACACCGAGTGCCTGGCTTCGGTGTAATTAAGTTTTTAATTTATCCAAGCATGAAACTTGGTATTTCGAAATGCAGCACGTATAATTTAGATCACTTTCATAATCACAGGTATATACATATATCTCGTCATCTCTGAGGTAGTAATTTTTATTTATACTTTAATACGACAAATCCTCGAGCTCTTATGTCGTACTTACATGTACGTTATGACTGGGGTTAACCCTTTGTACTGGACAATTTCTTCGATACATAAGAGTAGAAATTCCAAGATTCTCTGCCATAAGGCCGACGATATTTTTTATAACAGTAAATAGAAAATCGTATAATAATTAACATATAACAATACCTCGCACACTATTACGTTATCTTAAATTTACTATATTAATAAATATCGGTTTCCAAAAATTTTATTAAATGCAAAGAGTTAAATCACAGTGGAAATGACATACGTATATAAATTATGGTTTTATGTGCTATATTCCAAGAGTCACATCAATCAGGTATGTCGAAATCACTATACCGACTCGTGACAATATAATACACGTTTCTAGAAACCAAGATATCAACAAAATAGTTAAAATTAAAATATAAAAAAGGCTCGAAATTAATTTCCCCGAAGCCACACGCTTTTACCAATTACAGAAACAAAGATCTCTGATAGTTTCTAACATCAACGATTCTTCATAGCATTCGATTCACTCTAATTTCTCCACCGCTTTCGTTGGACTCAGGTACTGGCCAGGTGAAATCTCGTGACCGAAACAGTCACGCGACAAAGTCGGATTGATTATCAGCGACCTAACACGCATATAAATTTCAACTCCAACGACGCTGCCAAAATGGCGTCCCGGGTCGCCGTTTCGTTGCCATTATACCCAGGAGCGTAAAAAATTATTTCGTGCCCTGGCGCAGCCGCCAAAAATCATGCATCCCTTCCATCGTGCAGATATCGTTAATAATCATCGATGAACATTAATAATCGTGGCGTTATAACGCACCAACGACCTCTGTCGCGACAGCCTTTCGTCCATCGAGTCGACTGATTAAATCGGAAACGAGATTTACAGGCATTGGAAACCAGCGACCGTGGTGAAATTACCCTCGGGCCTTCGAACGACTGTTATTAAAACGTTTCATTGGTCCCGGATAAACGACATAATAAACGAGTTACGAGCACCACCCACGTGCACGTTTTTCCTCGTCAAGAGGATCGGCGACATTTCGATTCGAGAACGTTCGGTGGAACGTGGCCCACGTGGTAGAGGTGTGACTATCGATTACCGATAAATTCTCGATATCTTATCGATATTCCACGATACGTCGTAAATATCGCAGGATTAAAGCTATTTCAGTCGACGCGTACAAAAGAATTTCAAAATAGAACATATTCTTTATCTTTCCCATTCCTTTTAACGAATGCTTTTACCTCTTAAAATTTTTAGGTTAGGTGTGTTATATTTTATTTCGGATTTTCCATTCCGTTGTTACTACTGACTTGTGAAATTTAAGATAAGTCAGGTATGTAGATGTGAATATGATTAAATGAGGCTGAAACAATAAGTGCCTGATTATATATTGATAATATCACTGAAATTTGGTTAACCCTTTGCACTCGATAGGTGCCTCGGTCGCCATTTAATCAGATTCTAGAGATGGATGTTAATTAATATATCAAATTTATAATTACCCAAAGATGCACGGAATATCGAAGTAAAATAATTCTACGTCTTAATTTGCATACGATTTTTAATTTACCGTTTTAAAAATATCGTCGACCTTATGGCAGAAAGTCTACGAATTACAATTTTTCTGTAACGAAGAAATCACCGAATAAATATATCACTCTATAATAAAGGGTGAAATCGAACAAGAGAAACAGAAAGAGGAGTCTGAAATACGAATTATGATAAAATTATACAAAATTAATGTCTCTGTCGTAGAAAGACAATATTACAGTTAAATTACACCGGTAGGTACACCTGCTGCAATAAAATCGTTCGACGAGAGAGCAATCGGTTCCACGACGCGGATGAATCGAAACACGGACCCCGTGAATCAACCGTGATACAAAAATGGAGGAAAAAAAAAAAATTGGAAAAAGATAGGGTTTGCACGGGGAAAATATAAATTTATAACCGATCCGGCACGCAGCCGGTCAATATTTGATTATTCTCGCGCGACATTTACCTTGTTCCCCGTAAAAATTACCCGGTTTACTCCATCCGGTGCAAACTGTTTACGCGTGTTCCAACTTTCTTCCTTCTCCGTGCCCGATGCGTTCGACTTTGTTTGCTCGGCTCGTGTTGCGTCCCCCGTAGGTAAAAATAACGCGATCGCACGTTTTGTTCCCGGTTCCGCTGGGGACCACGGCGCGAAAACGGAACCGAAGCATTGTTTGGCTTGTTTCGAGCTGTTTGCGCTATATTTTCGTTTTTCGCGTTTTATTTGTTCCTTCACGCGAGAGTCGGGGTGTGTACGCGTATACAGTGTGAAACGAGGTAAAGGTGGAGCGTGATTCGCTGTAACAGTGGAATAGGGGTGGTTTGGAATTCGAGGATTACGCGATTGATGAGAATTTTGATACGAAATTGGATTAAAACGATATGTCGTTGGGCCTGTTTCGAAATGTTTGTGAAAATAAAAATATATATCTTTTACTTTTTATTTGTTTTTTGGGGAGCGAGATTGATGCTTTTAATATTAAAAGCATAATATTAATCCGAAGGAGGGTTCATTGTAAGATTGATAACAAGAATGTGATACAAAATAGGAAAATTACCTGCGTATGTGTCGAAGATGGAAATTTTAGAATAAAAATAAATAATAATTTTTCCATTTTATTTTTCACTTTTTACTTATTTTATGAAAAATGGTTGTTATCGGGGTGCACGTTGGGATATGGTAATAAGTGTATTTTATTCTGTGATTTCGAGCTCCTGATGAGATACCTCGTACCCGGAACACGTTTTAATTTTTCCATCGTGACTGTATCGGTATAATTACTGGAATCGGGTATTTTTATTTCATTCGACCGCACGTGCATTGTAAACCATACTAATCTTACGTAATGATTACACGACAGGCATAAATTTTCATTTTATAACTTGCTACTTAATGGCACTCAATTATATTGCTGCATTATTTTAATCCCTCGAGGAGGAGAAATATTTTTAGTCCGTTTCCCGGAAGTACGAGAAGTATATAGCAAACTATCGGAAATAACAAACTGAGGGAAATGTTTTGAATTAAAAAATACCGACACTACTAAAAATAATAAAATTATTTTTAATAAATAACAATTCCTCGAAAGAATTAAAAATAATTTTTTCCCTAATATTTCTAAGGATATTTCTAGATATCCCTAGATATCCCTAGATATTTCGCAGGAAATATCAATTATTCGAGACGCTAAAATTCGATCCACCATGACACTTCGACGATCACCTTAAATTTATCGAGAATACAGAAAAATATTCTCTCTTTGATCAATTGAGGAGGAGAAAGATTTTTAGTCCTTCTCCCGAAAGTACGAGAAGTATATAACAAAATATCGGAAACGACAAATCGAGGGAAATGTTTTATATTAAAAAATATAAAAATACCAGCACTACCAAAAATAATAAAATTATTTTTAATAAATAACAATTCCTCGAAAGAATTAAAAATAATTTTTTCCCTAATATTTCTAAGGATATTTCTATACCAATCATTCGAGACGCTAAAATTCGATCCACCATGACACTTCGACGATCACCTTAAACTTCTCGAAAATACAGAAAAATATTCTGCGTGAGTTACCTTCGTACCTGCAATCCGCGTGACGAATTCCAGCACGAGCTAGCACGCCGGTGCAACTTCTGTTACACCGTGAACCAACGAGTTAATTCGATAAAAGGAGCAACTCAGATAAGCCACATTCCGGGACGGCAAAAACCAGACTGCACCGTGCGTCAACGACACTTTTCTATCTCCGCGGAGACATCGCTGAGCCATCGGGACGTCCACCGCGAAACAGAGCACGACGTTGAACTTTATCATCGATCCGGGTTCCGTAAAATCGTTAACGGCACTCGTTATCTTTTTCCCGCCGCGGAACCGTCGTAATATCGACGATAACGTTCGAACGGGGATCCTCGCCGGGATCCCAAGACCCGTAATCCCTCGACGCGACGCGAACCTCGAGTTTCCCCACGGAAATGAATGACCCGTTACCTCGGTAATTACCCCCGCGCGATATAGTTTCGTATTATGCAACGGTGTAACAGGGAAATGATAAGGAGGCCTCCTCGGGAAGGAAACGAGGCGCATAGTCGAGCGGACCTTGAAAGTTGCAAGCGTTTCAGCCTTCAGAGTTTCGAATCCTTCTCTAACGACTGAGCACCGTTACAGGGGGGAAAAAGTTCAATAAATGTCCAAGTTAAGTTTTATGCTTCTTAAGTCTTTGCTTAATCGTTTCTCCAGCGGATGGCTGCGCGAGTATCGCAGGAGATATACAGAGAGGATGATTTTTATTGCCTTCCGAACAGACGTTCCTCGTCGATCTGAGAATGTAGGTTGAGAGATACTATGGACTCTAGAATGTAGACGAAGCGTCGACCAAATTTATGGGAAATATAAATTTTAAGGGGATTTTTGGAACGATTAGCTTTCCAGTTGATAGCTCAATTAAATATCGTATCGAGAAAAGAATATGGAATTATTCGTAGATTTTACAATATAGGTTGAGAAACGGTGATTTTAATCTTGGAAGAGAATTTTTCCAGAAAGTTTATAGGAATATGTTCAAAATAACATAGGTCTTAACTCCTTGGGGCACGCTGGGATTAAAAGTGTCCCACCTTTTCGATGCACCGGAATGCATTGTGGGACAATTTTAGTCCCACCTTTAAATATTGCAATTGCTGCACGCGCATAGGTTTATATTTCGTCTTATTTACGTAAAGCAGTTGGTAATACTGTGAGAGGAATCTTTATTTGGATGGCGTCACCCTGCATCGAGATCTATCTTTGCTTCGAGGAACCATCCAGCTTATCAATTCTCGAAGCAGGGTTGAGTGACGCAATGGGTTGTCATAGGGCCTGTAAAAACCTAGCTGAAGGGTTCGACGACACATTTTTTAACAGTCCACCGTCTGCACCACGCATCGTAGAAGACTTCGAGCCACGATCTTTACCACAATACCTCCAACAAATGTTATAAATGTATTCACTTGCGTTGGCAGCATTCAGCATGCTAGTACAGGTTCATCAATTGCTGCAAGCGGAAGGTTTATTGCGACAATCTTTTTTTCCTGGTTTTATGTTTTTACATTATGCGATTCCTTTATTAGTAAAAATATACCAATTTTGTTTAAATTAAAACGCAATCAAATTTCTGTGCAACATGGGTCTATTTTATTATCCGAAATCCTGTGCCGCAAAGAGTTAACGTATTTACAAAAATCAATCTCTTAGGAGAAATAGATACGTCTTTGAACTATACGTCGAAAAGGTTCCGGAAACGCGTGAAGCTTTTACTTCACGCTGTGGATAAGAATTAGGGGACCAGGACGAGCTGCAATTGCGTACCCTTTTTCATCGCTCCAGTTTTGTCTCTCCCTGCGTATAATTAGAATACAGAAGATATGCCTTCCTAAGAATAGAGTAAAGATAATTATAAAGAACGATAGCTATTTCTTTTTACCCATAATCCCAATAGGATATATACGAATCTGGAATAATTTTCCCCGATATTCACCAGGAATTTCTGGAAACTCGTTATTTTCTCTTTTTTTTTTTTTGTCTTTTTTTACCCGAGAGCATGACGATATTTAATTTTTCGCTGATAATTTGGCAAATGAGTTTTCTCCATTTCGTTCGACAGCGTTTCATTTGTTGTTCCATTTTATCGTTTTTAATAAATAGGCGGGTATCGAGTATCAAGGACACGAGGAATCAGCAGGAGCGGATATTTCGCGTCTACGTGAAAATGAGCGCGAGCATACAGCGCGATATTAAATTTGAAACGTCCCCGAAAGGTTTTTTGAAACGTGTAACGAGTGCGGATATCGCGTCCAGCGAAATCCGCTTGAAACGTATCGAACGGAAAATACATCGCCTTCGGATCCAATTTTCTCTCGATCTTTATTAGAACTTCTGGAGGAAAAAAAGTTCGATTGAAACTCGATCATGGAGAGGTACAGAGAACGTGGAGATTGAACAATTTTCATCGGTGCCCAACTTTCTCTGTATGAAAACGCGATCAGGAGAGAAGAAGGGAGGAGCAGCGAAGAATATCGATGAAATTATATTTTCCCTCCTTTTTCGTGGTTATCTTCCTGGCAGATTTGAAATCTATCCAATTGCGAGAAATGCTGTGAGATTTAATGGAAGAATTTTAGATGTAAATTGAATTAAATTGGATTCGGGTTAGATCTGTGTAGTGGTATACGCTGTGAGTGTGAGTGAGCTTGAATGAACGAAATTCAATTGTCCTATAATTGTGCAATGTGATATTTATATATGTGATAACTATATATATGAATTATATGTATATATATAATTTTTCATAAATAAAAGAATCAAAATTTATAGGTTTGTTCTAGCCACACCAACTTTTCTATAGATTTTGATTGAATAATTTGATTTTATTGACATCCTTTACTAATATTGTGGTGGACTAAAAATTTTGCATGAATAAAAAGACTAAAACCTATATAATTGTCCTAGCCATATCAACTGTTCCATAGATTTTGATTTAATAATTTGATTTCATTGACATTTTCAACTAATATCGTGACGAGCTAAAAATTTTGCAGAAATAAAAGAATTAAAGCCTATAGGATTGTCCTAGCCATACCAATTTTTCTATAGATTTTGAATGAATAATTTAATTTCATTGACATTTTCAATATGACAACAAAACAAGCAAAATTTTGCTGTCCATTGTAAATGATATTTTAAAGAATATTTAGAAGAATGTTTGAGAATGAAACAGTTGCCTGAGAAATATCAAAGGGTGAACACGTAAAATTAATAGTCATTAACAATGAGTGAGTGAGAGAAAAAGCTTCTAGAAAGAAAATAGCATTTTTATTATTTCAAATAGTTTGCTACTTAAATAACTTAACTGAAATATATTTTAGGAGTTACTCGTTTAATAGATCTCGAATATTATTGTCCATTGTACCCACAAACGCGTGATCTAGTTCCCTGGGTAATAAAAATTTTGAAAAGCGATACATCAAGATATATTACGGAGTGATTAGTGCAATAGTAGTGTAAAAATAACAGATGATGTTCAGTGATGCTCAGAGTTAAATGTAAGATGCGCTGAATCACTGAGAATCGTTTCTCGAGGATTTTCTTGAAAAGGCGGCCTAGATATGCCACGATTATTCTTTTGTATTCTGAAAAGTTTCACTTTTTAGCGAGTATGAAAGTGCATGAAAACAGTTTTCGAATTATCACTGCGGAACTAAAATACAAAAGACACGTTGCAAACAGAAGAATTCGTCTAAATAGATGGTCGTTATATTAATATTCTATTTTAACGACTGTACCAAGAAAATCAATAAGGAATAGCTTTGTGTCCCTACTTATGCAAGCACTTACGTAAATCTACGCAACGAACTCATTACTCGATTGCTGGCTTCTAATTCGTTACTCTCACTCAAACTCATTATGGGACTTACTTCAAACGAAAATAGATAAAATAACTGGAATTAAATCACTGATATTATTTATTAACATTAAATCGTGTCATAAAATTCCACCATTGTCTCGAATTCATTGATTCATTATATTATTTTTCATATAATTCTTCGACCAAAATAAAAATAATTATTTAATATGTTAAATTATCATTAACTAATTATAGTTTCTAAAATTAATTCTCCATTAGATTAAGTCGTGTTATAAAATTCCACTATTGTCTCGAATTCATTGATTTATTACGTTATTATTCATCACAATTCTCTAATCGAAATAAAAATAATTACTCAATTTGTTAAATTATTATTAACTAATTATAGTTTTAAAAAAATAATTCTCCATTAGATTAAGTCGTGTTATAAAATTCCATCATTGTCTCGAATGCATCGACTGATTACGTTATTATTTGTCACATTTCATCGACCAAAATAAAAATAATTATTCAATTTGTTAAATTCCAATTATACTAATTATAGTTCTTAAAATTAATTCTCCATTAGATTAAGTCGTGTTATAAAATTCCACCATTGTCTCGAATTCATTGATTTACTACGTTATTATTCGTCACAATTCTTTAACCGAAATAAAAATAATTATTCAATTTGTTAAATTCCGATTAACTAATTATAGTTTTTAAAATTAATCACCTTTCAAACTTCTCGTTAATTTCGTAAATTGACACATTAAAATACACTCACACTAAAATACACAGTAAACAAAATTCGTTTGTATCGATTCCTGTTCGATACAACAGAATCGTAACACAACAAGCGTTACTTTTCGATGATCTAATTGCAAGATGCTCTCGCAGTACTCCAAGCACTGTAGATGAAACTGACAGAGGTCATAGATTAAACAATTAAACGTTCGCACTCGCTGATTACGCTCGTCAAGAGCAAAAGCCATAACCTCTAAAGGTCACTTGCGACTCGGGGTTAAAACTATCCACTCCTAGGACATGTCTCTCATATCGAACCTCATACTGAACGTCGGCCAAAAAATTCGCTACGAACCAACCCCCCAAAAAAGAAAAATAAAAAAAAAGAACCAAAAACCAAAAAACAAAGACAATTCCAATTTGACATCGCACTATGCAATTCGTAACACACTCCGCTCTCTCGAGTATCTGTTTCGTCGCTGCACACATGTAAACTTCATGGGTTCTCGTCAGTCCGATTTCACGACCTGACTGTATCGATTTTACCGACATCATGACAGTCTACCCAATGACGAGATATAAAATTTCATCCACGTTGCCGATCATCGTATTCGTTTCGCACCTATCCCGACTGACCGAGAGAAAATGGAATAGGAAACCACGAAGAAGAATAGGAAACGTTCAGAAGAAGATGGGAAAGGCTCCTAGAGCTAATCGCAACGATGACCAAGGACCAAGGACCAAGGACTAAGAGAAAATGGAATAGGAAACCACGAAGAAGAATAGGAAACGTTCAGAAGAAGACGGGAAAGGCACCTGGAGCTAATCGCAACGATGACCAAGGACCAAGGACCAAGGACTAAGAGAAAATGGAATAGGAAACCACGAAGAAGAATAGGAAACGTTCAGAAGAAGACGGGAAAGGCACCTAGAGCTAATCGCGACGATGACCAAGGACCAAGAGAAAATGGAATAGGAAGCCATGATGAAGAATAGGAAACGTCCAGAAGACGGGAAAGACTCCTACAGCTAATCGCGACGATGACCAAGGACCAAGGACCAAGGACCAAGGACCAGGGACCAGGGACCAGGATCCTTCACGAGGGTTCGGTAGCCACTCGATCGATCGGCAAGTGGCGCGTAAAATATTCCCCGGTGGCACAGTCGAAATATCTTGGCGAGAAACAATTGGCCAACAACGGTATTGTCGTCGACAATGCTGGACGCTGCTCAGAGCTAACGACAATGCAACGTGGTAACAAAGGAGAGCCGCGCGATCGAAGGAAACGTAAAAGTAAGGTCGGACAAAGAGGAGGCGTAGACGTAGGAAAGGCGAGGGAAGAGGTAGTCCTCGCGATGCAAGGACACAACGGACCCAGTCATTGTTGCTTCCTTCTGCCCTAATCCCGACGATCCTGCGACTTTCTCTCGCAGTCCCTACTAACGAGCACCATTCCCATAAGCCTCTGCTCCTTCGTCTATTCGGACCAGACTCCGCGTTCCTCGATTCCTCGTTGTCTTCGGGCATTTCTAGGCTGCCAGGGTTCACGCGCGGAGGAATATCGATGCGGGGATGCAAATAAACGAGCTTCCAAGGCCGACTCGCTGCGTTCAACAAACGCAATTTGCTGTAATCCTTGGGGAAGATGGAGCTTCTTTCTGGGCTCGTTTTCACGGGCTATTGTTCGCCTTGGAAATAGGAACTGGGTACTTACGCGATGAATTTCTAAGTGATTCTTCTTAGAGATGGCTCGCGAGGATGCTTGTTTGCGAGGAAATAGCGCAGGAATGGGGTAGTCTCTAGTTATCGAGGGTAACTAGGCCTTTGTTCGCGGCACAGCACGGAAAATTATTATACCTACATGAACTCGTGCGCTGAATTTTCAACTGAGAAACTCTGCGTCCTTAAGTGGCTGTAAGTTGGTTAACAAAAATCGTTCGATAGTCTACTTAGGCTGGTTTTAATGGGCCAGTCTTATACTTTCACATCCCTCGTTTAAAGCTTCTAAATAAATTTTTGTTATAACACATAGAATAGGAAACAAAAGATACTGTTTCTCGAAAAATTGTACAAATTCTAATAAATCTATAGACTGTAACAAATTTTCTTGATAATTCTATTTACAGTGCATTTGTAGAGGAAAGTCTGCTCTCTTTAACGATACCTTAAAAATTCACGTACGATTTTTTCTCGCGATTTTATCACGCAATATTAATGTCACATAATGGGAAACCTATTGGGTGTTTCCACACACACGAAAAGTGACTCATAATCGACGATTTCCATCGAAAACGAGTGATTTAATTCCAGTGTAACGACTCGTCAATGAAATAGTTTAATGCTAAATGAACAAAACAAAAGTTTGCAAATATAAATACACGGTTACACAACTTTCGAGTTGCGCGATATTGCACGGAGTTAATCCAGGGTTGCCTGAAGGAGTTCAGATATCTGCATAAATATAACACTCGAGTAAATTTAGATATTTACATAAAGAAGTTCCTGGATTTTCCTAACCAGAAAGATTGTACATCTACGCTATGACACATAAATTTTCGTGCACCCTGTGCACATGTTTGGACCCAAACTATCTGCACAGTGGGTACCTATGCCTAGAAACACTCATAGTCAAACTTCGAAGTATACTTTCTTCGAAATACTTCGAGTCCAAGGATATTACAAGCAAAGCAATCGAAGGGTGGCTTGAAATGGCCAAACAAAGACTGCCAGTGGTACCTCTGGAGGATCACCGGAGTATTCGTGATCGATCCCTGACTATTCTCCGGTGCAGCAATTTCCGATACGTCCGAAATCCAGCGTGGATCATCTGGTCTCCCCGATTCCTCTTCCTTGGCCAAGATTCGCGTGCCGAATTGGAGCGTCGGTGTGAAAGGCGATTTTACGGTGGAACCTGCACACGTGGCCAATGCCACGGGATTGCTCGCGTTGCTGCATTCAGGTCGACTGTCCACTGGGATGGGCACGCGATACGCGTTCCTGGCCGCGTGTATTCGTATTTATGGTCGCGTTCTGAATTACGATACGCGCGTTTCCGTTAACAAGAGCCGAGTGCCGCTGGAACCGTGGCCAGACGAGGAAGGAGGACGCCGAGGGACGAAAGGGCGAGGCAGAGAATAAAGGGAAGAGGGTGAAAGAAGAGAGACAGAGAGACGGTGCACACACGGATTTGCAGCCGACAAAGGCTCGCTTCATACGCTTAGCACGGTGGAAAGCTGGTTAAACGAGGGCGGCAACCAGCTTTATGGCTTTACATGGTGGCCACTGTGGTGTATGCACTTCCCATGCATCTCTGAATCGCTCGATCGCAGTCTCTGCTCTGACTCCTGTCTGCATCGACAAATTATGTGGCCGAATGAATCCTGAAGTGGCCGGGAAAACGCATCGATCGGGCCGCGTGTCTCGCTCGCTGGTACTCCCGTCTTTGTTCCACGGAACGCCACTCTCGAAAGGCGAGTCTCGTTTTCTCGCTGGCAAAATACTCGCCGAGGTTCGACGTCCTCTCCCGCGGCGGAAGATCGGGTGTCGCCGAGCGGAAAATTGGATCCGTAGACGAGGTGAGAATCGAACGCGGGCTCGGACTTAGCGTGGACCACTGCTCCGCGATCATCCTTTCGACCAAGTTGCTTCTGCCACTCCGTCGGAGTGGCTTCGGCAGGTATATACCCCGTTTCCGACAGCCCAGACGTCGCCTCCCTTGGGTCTCTATTCAACGAGATATGCTCGTGACAGCGGTTGTCCATCTTCTTCCTCCGTTTACCCATTCCTTTTTAATTCTTCGCTGGAATAATTCTACAAATTACCGGCATAATTAACGTATCATTAGCAATTGATCTACCGTGAGTCGAGACGCACTGGTTTTCTACGAATTTTAATTAACTCTTTCACTGTCACGCAGTCTTTGAAATCACGTGTTCCGTTCAGGACGTCATGGGAGTATTCTTATAATTCAAAGCATATAATGACAAAATAGTAATAAATTAGTGACGTAAGACAACATTCTTATCCAATAGAACGTTTATCTTATTAACAGTCACAGGTGCCCACCGTGGCCGCCTTGGTAACTGTTGACAATTGACAACTGTCAATTTTCATTCAATATTTACGCTCGTAAGTAGTTCAAGCACTCCAGTCATCAATTACCATCGTGGCGTCACAGGAGAAGCCGTGGTCTGTCATATATGACCAACCTGCTGTCAAAGTGTCAAATAATTGGAGACTGATCCCAATAGTGGAGAATAGGTCTCGCGAGTTTGCATAATGGCACAATACGGATATTATTTCTATAACGCGAAGGCAGACTGAATTGAAATTTACGCGAAAAGTTATGCAAAATGGCGGAGAGGTTCCTACGGAAGGCAGACGAATACCAGAGATCCTCCGTTTCGAGTTAAACTTCGCGATTCTCGGCGAAAAGTGCTATTTACCCGAGTTTCTGGTGCGGAAACGGGAGAAGAAGCAATGGAACTTCTTCGCATGAAAAACAGAAGAGAAGACTACCGTTAGTAAATTAATTTCACTCCATTTCGAGGTGATGCCCAAGCACGGGAACGTCCTCCGCGAGGCCATTGCGCGAACACGCAATGGCGGAACACGCGTAAGCGCGTTTGTCCTAATTCTATCGTGGCTTACTCTCTCGAAGGTGCAGAAAATGAAACGAAAAGGAAGGAGAGACAAAAATGGTGGTTATTTACGACCTATAAACTTCGTTCTTCCTTGCTGCAGGAAGTTGAAAGCGAGTAACAGGCTTCATTAAGGGAGGACAGCTTAACAAACGCGTCGGCGAAATCCCCTTACCCCGATTCGCATTTCTAGACATAAATAATGGAAACACCGTCCCTCAAACCGAGTAAAAGGCCCGTAGGTATCTTTGAGCCTACTCTTCCATCTTTGAGGCTCGGTCCATAAAACAACGACCTAGTTGCAGGGCGGTTTGATAAAACGGAACACGCCGCTGCGACCCAGAAAATTTTATCGTTGACGCTTCTTCCCCTTTTCATGGGAGTTTCATTCTTTCGCGTGTCATATCGTCACACGATTATGATCATACACTTGGTTATTAATGGCGCTATCAAGATGTTTCGAAAACATTTACGAGCCCTCGAATTTTCCCATACGGAAACGATACAAGGAGGGACTTACGCGAACTTTCTTGCACGCTATTCGCAGTTGTCATATTTATTCGGTGCCATTTTCGAGAAGAAAAGAAGGAAAAATGGTCAATTACTCGCACGTTACTCGTAATCGACGAATATTCAAGTGAATGAAGGCTACGCGCACATTCAGCTGATCTAAATGCAAGGGAGCATGACTATTGATCACTAGAACAGATGACAGCGAATGTCCACTTATTGTCAAATAAATAAATATCGTTGCAGATGGTACTTAGAACTCCTCTTCTATGAGTTCCATTGCTGGATTGCTGAAAGATTTCTAATGCCCATGATGTAGAATTAGAGTAGAATAACCCCTGAACGCTGTCAACTCAACTCTCTGAACTTTGGCGGGAGACGCCTCTTTTTATAGTGATCAGTCGCATTGTTCTTTAATATTTCAGTAGATGCTGGATTACTATTTTCCGGAAGTTACAGTTCACTGTAGTTACTAGGCCGAGTACAGGTTGGACACAATAAACTCGTAACAATATTTTACCTAGTCACACTAATTGTTCTCAATTTTTCTCGCAAGTCGTGATCAAATCCGGTATAATTGCACTTATAAATATGAAAAATATCCCAAGATCTGTCAAAAACCAAATTTTGCAATTATAATACACTTTCGAATGAATATCTAGCCTAACTTCATAGCCACAGCGATTGTTCCCAATTTTCTTGCAAGTTGCAATCGAATACAGTATAATGACACTTATAAATATCAAAAATAACCCAAGATCTGTCAAAGATCAAATCTCGCAATTACCCACTTCAAAATTTCGAATAAAAATTCCACTTCTCGCGAATATCAAGCCTAACTTTAACAAAGGCCCATAAAAATGATCAAAAATTAAATTTCTGGAAGCAGAAAACGCGGCACTTGGTTACCGACGCCGGTTTCCGTCGACACGCCGATTTCTCGAGGCCAGGTCTGCGAGGCGAACGAAATTAACAAACGACCGAAGCAAACCGCCTCCTCGGAACGCCATAACTTATCGGGAAGCAGAAGGCGCACGAGCTCGAACCGGAAAGGCTCTCGAGAATCGATTACGGCACACGTGCATGCGCCACTCTGATATTTCATTTTCACGATTCTTCCGCGAAGGGTGAACCTGGTCGTGAAATCGGCCCGCGGGGCCACGACGTGTGCGTGTATGCAGAACGACGTCGTGCTCGTGTGATTCCGAACGCGCGAATTCTGTCGTCACGTTTCGAAGCGAGTTACAACAGATCTGTGAGAGATCGAGAGAGACCTGGGAAAGATCGAAGGGAAGAAAGGAGATCTGAAAGAGATCGAGGAAAGAGAAGAGATATCCGGAAGAGACCGAGAGAAGCGAAAGAGAGAATTGCTATAGAAATTTGCGAGATCGAGGGGGAAAGAAAGGGAGATCTAGAGAAGAGAGGGAGAGAGATGGTAGGGCCAAGGGCCACGTAGTACACGATAGGTAAGGGACGAGATAATGTTTCACGTCGGGACCCTCCGCGAGGATCTGGCGGTCTGCTGCTCTAATATTAGATCCCTCTGCCTAATGCGTTTCTTGCTCTATCGCGGTCGGTGCCATGGATGATTTATTCTTCGATGCCGCTTCGTCTCGCCACGGCGAGCTTCTAAGACGCGTCGATCGACCCTTCGCGAGGGACGCGCTCCGAGGAGATGAGAGGTAATGCGAGTTTGCACGCGGTGGTAATAAGAAGTCGTGGAAAATTGGTGGTGCCGTGATTGCCGGATGATAATTGCCACGGTGGACACAGTGTGGTCTCGTAGATTCTACCAAATTTTCAAGTATTCCCACTGTTTTGACAGTTCCGTTGCAATTGCCAGCAGTCTACACTGAACTGTCTTCGGATCGATCCAGTCTCGTGAGCTGATAACTTTTTGGGTGTAAATGAGTTTCCGTCGCTAGGTAAACGTAGTAGAATGTGACACAGAGTGAGACTATAAATACGAGATAATCGGAAGAAGGGTCTGCATCGAGAAATTCCCTGCTTTCAAAGAGCTCGCCAGGTACGGTGCAAGAACTGAGTGCATTTAGAAAGATTCTGTTTATAATATCGAACCCAAGGTATATAGGGTTGCGCGATGTTCTTGACAGGAAATAGGGCGTTGATATCCAAGTGAAGAAATGATAAAATCTTTCTTCGAGATGTTAACGTAAGCAAGCTTAAGCTCTGGGTCTGATTCACACATGGTCCTCCGCGAGATCGGCCAAACTGTTAGTATTAGACAGATTGGACCACTATGTAAGCATTAAATGAACGTAACAACAGGTTGCAGAAATGAATAGAATAGCATGGGTTAGAGGAAACAAAAGGTAGCTTCAGAACAGGACACTTAACACGTTGAGCGAAAGAGAGAATTGCTATAGAAATTTGCGAGATCGAGGGGGAAAGAAAGGGAGATCTAGAGAAGAGAGGGAGAGAGATGGTAGGGCCAAGGGCCACGTAGTACACGATAGGTAAGGGACGAGATAATGTTTCACGTCGGGACCCTCCGCGAGGATCTGGCGGTCTGCTGCTCTAATATTAGATCCCTCTGCCTAATGCGTTTCTTGCTCTATCGCGGTCGGTGCCATGGATGATTTATTCTTCGATGCCGCTTCGTCTCGCCACGGCGAGCTTCTAAGACGCGTCGATCGACCCTTCGCGAGGGACGCGCTCCGAGGAGATGAGAGGTAATGCGAGTTTGCACGCGGTGGTAATAAGAAGTCGTGGAAAATTGGTGGTGCCGTGATTGCCGGATGATAATTGCCACGGTGGACACAGTGTGGTCTCGTAGATTCTACCAAATTTTCAAGTATTCCCACTGTTTTGACAGTTCCGTTGCAATTGCCAGCAGTCTACACTGAACTGTCTTCGGATCGATCCAGTCTCGTGAGCTGATAACTTTTTGGGTGTAAATGAGTTTCCGTCGCTAGGTAAACGTAGTAGAATGTGACACAGAGTGAGACTATAAATACGAGATAATCGGAAGAAGGGTCTGCATCGAGAAATTCCCTGCTTTCAAAGAGCTCGCCAGGTACGGTGCAAGAACTGAGTGCATTTAGAAAGATTCTGTTTATAATATCGAACCCAAGGTATATAGGGTTGCGCGATGTTCTTGACAGGAAATAGGGCGTTGATATCCAAGTGAAGAAATGATAAAATCTTTCTTCGAGATGTTAACGTAAGCAAGCTTAAGCTCTGGGTCTGATTCACACATGGTCCTCCGCGAGATCGGCCAAACTGTTAGTATTAGACAGATTGGACCACTATGTAAGCATTAAATGAACGTAACAACAGGTTGCAGAAATGAATAGAATAGCATGGGTTAGAGGAAACAAAAGGTAGCTTCAGAACAGGACACTTAACACGTTGGTAATCAACCAGGGATATCTCCGTTTGTACTTTATCCTCTTTTTCTACTCTTAAAATTATTAGTATGTGATCCTATTTGTTAATATGCGTTGGTATTACATGCCCAGTCCTACGTGAAAGGATGGAGATCAAATACCCGGTCGTCAACGTGTTAACCCTCCGCATACAAAGCTTTCACACTCTATAAAGCAACCGCAATTCAAAGCTTCCTTCCCTTATCGTAAAGTCGATAACATGTATCAATGCAACAACAACGTGGAAAGAAATCGCGCACAAATTAACGTCCACAGTTACCTTGCTTTTACACGTGTCACCTATACCCTCCTATCCAAATCAACAGCCATCGACACCCAAACGCGATTAGAATAAAATCAGTTGCTACGTAGTTGTCGCTATGATCACCACAGCACAAATACAAACAAAGTCAAACACACACTCGACCCTACATCTAACGATAATAACGCAATCCTCTAGCCGATCGAATCGCGCCATCAAACGGATGGGCCGAGTCACCGTGCAAGTGCAGAGGGCTAATCCCGGCGTGTCGAATTTTAATCCAGGGTTCTATTTTTCCCGGGACAAAAACGACCACTCGGAAACTCGTTACCGAGTCAAAGACAAATGTTGCCGGGCATCAACGTCCGAATCATCCCATCATCCGCTCTAACAGATCGCTCGCGCCCGATGGCCGACCTCGGGCTAGGCATTGAGCAACGCGTAACGGCCCGACCATGCGCGAAATTTGCAGAAACGCAAAGGTTAACCGCGAACGGACGCGCGATGGTCGAAATGCGCTTCGAGTGAAAGTGGACGGGGTCGTCGGGTGTTGGAACCGCGGGGACTGTAGGTGAATCGTGAGAGAACGACCCTGGCTCGCCTTGGGAGTCCGTCTCCATTGAGAAAGGCGGCAGTTCCCACAGCGTGGCCCACAGAGATGCATCGAGCGGGACGCGAAACAGGGTTCAACGCACCTGAGACATCGACGATGAGCGAACGTTGCGAAACCGCTGTCGCAGTCGGTTCGTTTCGTCGGCGAGAGTGCGCCAAGCCAGGCGAATTTAACGAGCTCGATAAAGGATGTCTCCGACGTACCAGAGGATCGAAGGTGCATCAAAAATGATGCATCGAGAATGGCCACGAGAATGTGGATGTGTTCTATGAAAATACGCCCTGGTATAGGTTATAACGCGAGGATTCGACGATGGCACGGTTAAAAGGGGATTTGGGGAGCTATCGAAATGATAGCGCGCGCGCAAAGGTATTTACCTGAGATTACATGCACCGGAGACATGAAAGCTCGGAAATTTTTGGAACGAGTATTCCAGAAGACGACGATCCTTTGGGAATATTTGGGAATTAGAAAATTTCAGAATTCCAGAAATTAGAAAGCCGAATATTTAAAATATCTAAAATGCGGAAATTTGAAAAGTTAGATATCGATAACTACAAAATTGTTTGAAATATTCAATTAATATTAACGTCATAAAAGAGATACGATATCTCTGGTTTATTTTAAAGGCGAATAAATGCGCGTATTGCGAGATATGGAGTAATAATATCACGATTATCAATAATAATTTCTGCATTATTATCGTGCCCAGCATAATACCTCGCTGATATAACATAAATCGCGTACACTACCTCCTATGGTAAATACGGTGTCTATAATAAGATAAAACGCGGCGATATTTTTAGTCGGGGTATTAATATAATCCATGCAAACTGGTACAATCTTCCCGGCCAGCTTTATTATGCACGATATCAGAGCGAAATACGAAGAACAAGTTAATCCAACGAACGAGGAGGAAATAGGACAATGCACACCGATTACCCTCCCACGTACCCTTAAATATTTCGCCATTTCGATATGCAATTATTATTCCTTGTCATCCTTCTACTACTACCGTCTACGCAGCCAGCGTTACACCTATGCACGCGTAAAGCGAGAGGAAAAATAATAAAGAAATAAATAAAAATCGCAAAGAAAGGGGGGATCACCCTCGCCACGATTTTCGTCCCTAGACAGGTGCCTTCACTCGATCCAGAAGATTTAAATCATTTTCCAGGAGGAGCGACGTTTCCACGAGGGTTTGATCATCGCCTGGAGCCACGACAGGGGAAAATCGACTGACAGACAAGGTCGTAAATGGCTGGAAAGCTTTTTCCTAAACTCGTTCCTGGCTGGTCCGCGGTAAGGAAAAAATGGCTCGACGCGAGGGAAGAAAATACATAATGGAGGAAGGAGGGAAATGAGGAGGCGAGAAGCGGAGGCAGGGGAAGAGGAGCGAATTGATGAAGAAAGAGTCGACTAACGGTGAAATCCAGCAACTTTATCTTTCCCGTTAAGCCGGCTGTTCAGTCGCGTTAAGAAGAAAAACGGGATTACCTTTTCCTTTCCCGATTATAAACCGCTGAAAATCTCCATTCCAAAGTTCGCCAGACGTTCTCAGAAGCCATGAAACCCGTCCCTCCGGCCTCTAATTCTCCCATAGAGCACGCTTCCGCACTCTGCTCTCCCCTTTTCCTATTTCACCCCTCGCGCGGGGTGTGTTATTAACCCTACGAGCTATGCATCATTTTTCATTCTATTAATCTTCCTTTTTAATTATTTTCCTCTCTTTTTCAAATTTCTTTTAGCTTTTTGGTTATGTCATTAATATTTATCCTCCTCCTAAATTTTCTTCCAGCGATAGCTAGAAAATTAAGAAATTTTGTATTACCCCCCTTTTTATTATCTTTTAATTCGTTTTCTTTAATGTATTATTGCAACGTCATTAATAACAATAGAGTGTCGTTGTTGATTATCATTAGCTGTGTAGATCGAGGAACTGAAAAATGTTGTATTAATTTAGAAAGTAAGAGGAGGAATTTAGGTGTGCACGATATTAGAAAAATCAATGGAGACAGAGACGAAAGGGTGGGTCGTAGATTGTAATTACCTTTATTTTTAGGATATTCCAGGAGCGTACGTTTTACCGAGGCACGGGCTGAAAATAAATTTCTGGGTAGTTTACAGTTGCGTGGACTGTAAATCGCTTGTCGGTATAAATTATCGGCGGAAAGTTAAATCTCCAGTGTTTTTATTGGAATAAATTGTTGTGTGTAACAATATGAAGATTTACAACTGAATATATTATACTCGCGATATATCTCGAAATCGCGATACATATAATCCCTTTTTGTAAAATAAATGACTTCGTGGAATAAAAATTTTATTCATCTTATAATTTAAATTTTTATTTTTATTTTTATTTTGGCGTTAAAATGAGGCAGAATTTTTTAGAATGTCAAAGCAAGCTTTTCGCAATAGAGGTATCTAAAAAGTGTTATCGCTTAAGGAAATTCCCTTTCGAAAAGCTTCGACCTGGGTAATATAAATTTCTACACTCCGTTGCCGGAAGTTCTTGCGAACTCTAAGGTATTTACATAAAAGAACCCTGTAGTTCCGCGGCGAAATTTCCGTGCATTTCAATAAAGGTTTCGAGCCTCTCGCGATAAAGAAGCGTACGGTTAGCGTGTCGGATAAAATTTCACCGGGATAATTAAAAATACGTAAAATTTCTCCGCTGGTCCAGGAGGAATTTCAGAAACCTTTTATCACGAACATACAGAGCAAATAGCGTATGAAACGCTTTGGATATCTCGCCTTGGAAACAGAATTTCAGTGGAATAAAAAACAGGGAAACGTATCACACAAGCGTATGATAAAATAAAATGTAAAAAAAAATAGAATTGGAGCAAAAATTTGGAAAAAAATTGTAATTTTTTTAAATCCTGGACAGCAATGCTTAAAAGTGTTTAGTTTGAATTATTTCGAAATAGAATGAATATAAAATAGGAATGAAAATGGAGGAAGGAATAAATTCGAATTATTCTAATTGCATATAAAAATGTCGAAAAATATTTATTTCGATACGATATTTTATAATAAAATTAAAGTAAATAACTGGAGGAAAGCTTGAATTTTACTAGTAGTGCATACAAATTTTTTGAAACATTTCCGTATTGAATATCTGGGAGACAATAAATTCGAATTTATCTAATCGCACATAAAATGTTGAAAAATATTTATTTCAACGCAATATTTTATAATAAAATTAAAATAAATAATTGGAGGAAAGCTTGAATTTTACTAGTGGTGCATAAAAATTTTTTGAAACATTTCCGAATTGAATATCTGGAAAGTAATAAATTTGAATTTTTCTAATTGCGCATAAAATGTTGAAAAATATTTATTTCAACGCAATATTTCATAATAAAATTAAAATAAATAATTGGAGGAAAGGTTGAATTTTCCTGGTGGTGCTTAAAAATGTTTAGAAATATTTCCGTATTATTTTGATAAAATTCTGTCGACCATATTGGAGGAGGAATAAAGTGAAAAAGGGAGGTCTGCAGAGAGAGGGGAAGTTTTTCACGGAATATCAGAAGGTTCTCTCGCGAAGTGGTAAGAGAGACAATTGAACGTGTAGTCTGAAAGTATCGCCAGCCCATTTCTAATGGTATTGCCACTCGATTTCAATTTCGTCTCAACAACGATTTCCATCTGTCACCGGTTGCACCACGATAAAACTTTCTAGAATGGAAATGGAATATACTATAGACGTCACTGGCACCGATAAATCGAATCAGGACTTAGCTTCAGCAGTTAAACAAATTCTGTCGAGAATAAAGGCAAACAAAGCACCTAAATAATTGTTTCTAGAAATATCAATTTAAACGCACCCTCTTGTCTTTGTCGAGATAAATTTTTAAATAAAGAGGACACGAAGAATTTTATTACCACGCTATACATCGATTGTCACACGATTCTTCAAAATTTGAAATTGAATTATTATTACGAATATTATTTACAATCCACCAAATTTTTAAAAATTTTATTATAAATAAAATATTATTATATATGAAAGGAAAAAAGATTTTTACTATTCTATGATACTCCGACAAAGGATAAATAAAATCCTCCGATGTGAAATATTTCCTGTGCGATTCCCATAAAAGAAATATACAACTACAATATATATCTGTGATCAAAAGGAAAATTTCAGAAAATTTTAACTTAAAAAGATAAGAAAAGCTTACCTTAATTTAGCTTAACCCTTCGCACTCGAGAGGTGATCTTCAGTCACCATTTCATAAAATTTGGAAGATCGATATTAATTAATATATCAAACTTAAGATAATATAACAGTGTGCGAAGTATCGAAATCAAATAATTCTACAATTCTATTATTATACAATTCTTTATTTACTGCTCAAAAAAGTATCGTCAGTTCTTTAGTAGAGAATCTTTGAATTTCTACTCTTCTGTAGCCAAAAAATCGTCGAATACAAAGGGTTAATTAACCTACGAAACAAACTATTCGCGTATTTATTATAAAATAAAAAAAGGATAAAAAAATCTGACACCTATAAACAATAAAATTAAACAATTTATTGAAACGCTACCGAGAAGAATCAATGTTTACGATCTTAAACAGCAACAGACTGAAAAAATCACTCTCGAAGGGTCGGAAAATAAAACGAAGCAAAAGCACGAAAAGTCACAAGTTTTCTAACCACTCGTCTATATTTTCACCAGTAATAAACCCCTTGAAACATCGAGCGTGCCACTGAAAAGAACCTTCGCTCGATCCCATCGAATTGCACCGGCGAAAACCACCCCTTTCGACTCCTCGACACTTTCCACCACCACCACCACCACCTTTCGACTTATTAACCCGCACAAAACGAGCGGACGCGTGATCGCGAATCGATGGATCAAGGTTCGATCGCGGTGGCGGGCGAACAAAGACCGATAGTGGGCAAATCTATGAATAGTTTGCGCCAAGTGCGGAGGTTCGAAATAGCCAACAAATCGCGTCCAGGCCAGGCTGATCCACTCGCGCGAATTCAATTTCATTTCGGTGTAAGTTTCGCCACAGAAGAGCGCGGATATCGGCCGTTCCAGCCAATGGCGATCGCTTCAGCGCGAATCGATCACACTTTCCGCGCGAGTTGCCGAGCTGTTATCTTACCAGCGACGTTTTTCAATTGGAACCGCGCCAGTCCCGGATAGGGGATGTCTTCCGTTGGACGGCCACGCAGTCTAAACATCGTATCCTGGCCTATCTCCCGCTGTCAGCCATTAGCTTTCGGCCAACTTGGCGAAACGCGCCGCGAAAATCATCCATCACCCACGATCCTGCAGATTCTCGCAAAAACGACATTCCGTTTACGACCTATGACCCAATTCGGGCTGGACGAGGATTCTTCGAGAGCTTAGGATGTTTGCATCGCGGAAGGTGTACCGAGATGTCTGAAGTAGGAGTTCGGAGAATGATTATATCGAGAAATTTGAGAATTGGGGAATTTGGAAAATTGCGAGTGTAGAATTTGAGAATTTTGGACTTTGGAAATTTGGAAAATTTAGGATTTGAGAATTTAGGGATTTAGGAATTTCGGTATTCGGGAATGTGAAAATTTGAGAATTTGGGACCTTAGAAATTTGGAAAATTTAGGGTTTGAGAATTTAGGGATTTAGGAATTTGGGTATTTGGGAATGCGAGGATTTGAAAATTTGGGTATTTAGGAATTTAGGAATCTGAGGATTTGAGAATTTGGGACCTGGAAAATTTGGGTATTTAGGAATGTGAGGATTTGAAAATTTGAGACCTTGGAAATTTGGGTATTTAGGAATTTAGGAATCTAAGGATTTGAGAATTTGGGACCTGGGAAATTTGGGTATTTAGGAATTTAGGAATTTGAGGATGTGAGAATTTGGGATTTTGAAAGTTCAGGTATTTAGGAATTTGAGAATTCGAAAATGTGGAAATTTAGAACTTTGGAAAATAGAAAAATTGAAAGTTAGAAAGTGTGAGAATTTGGGAACTTGGAAATTTGGGAATTTTGGTATTTAGAAATTTGAAGACTTGAAAGTTTGGAACTTTGGAAATTTGGCTATTTAGGAATTAGAGAATTTGAAAATGTGAGAATTTGGGACTCAGAAAAATTGAAAAATTAGAAATCTGAAAGTTTGGGAATTCGAGAATTTGAAAATTAAAAAATGTGGAATCTCGAAGACTTAAAACATCAAAAATTAAAAAAACTGATGACTAAAAAATTCAGAAATTTGTTAAATTGCTTCGACGCTTTGCTTGAATACCAAAAATCTCGATCCTATATAGATTAGAGGATTCCTTTACAACGACGCTTATTACGTTGATTCCTTCTTTTTGAATCGTCAGAAGTAACACAGCAAGTCGATGGAATATTTGTAATTCATGAGATGCTGATAGTAATAAAAGATGCTTGATTGAGATAACGTATTTCTCGATTAGAGACGTGTATTTAAAAATCAATAAAGGCGGGTTAATTCCTTTTTGGCCTGGTGTAATGTATTTTTAACGATGACGAGCTAACTCGCCTTTCTCGCTTAACGTATCGACGAGTTTAAGTAGTCGAAGGAATTATTGGATAATAACATATCTAGAATGCTGCACTTAAATGCGTTTATGACGGTAAAAACAACCAAGCATCTCTCTACGTTATGGAATTCTAGTTACCACGTTACTCCCCTTCTGTTCCTCTTATTTCGATACCTACTCCTCGGAGGAAACCTGCATCCCTAAACATCCAAGAAAAACAAGCTGCATAACGTATAATACTCCTTCCCCTTTTCAACTACTAAGAATAATTATCAGAAGAAAATTATTTCTCCACATTTTTATGCCCTATTAGTACATTTAAACTACCATCCATTGATCCATAATATATAATTTTCAAAGAAATTACACGAAACTTCTCATCTAAAATACAACCATATTTAACCACAATATTTTTCCATATTTCAAAACAATTTTTGATATATAAATCAATAGGGAATAAAAAGAAAAATTTTATCGTCTTTGCATTCCAGATTCTCCATTTGCAAACTACACTCGGATATTCGTACCAGAAGGATGCAAATTTTGAACGTTCCTCAAAGCACATGTGCTTGCATATACTCGTATCACGTTCTCCGAAAAGAGGAAAATATTTATCCGAAAAATGAATACGAACCTGATCGCCAACCTCATCCCAGCATCGATTACCTATATCTCCGCAGCTGAAAGGCTGGACGGAACAAAAAAATTCCAAAAAGAGCTCGACCAATCCTCTTTGCGTCCCATGAAAACAAACTCGTAAAGAAAAAAAATTCAATAAAAATGCAGGTGAAAATCGATAATTCCGAAATGGAACGGCATGGTCGGTAAACGGAAACGATAAGACACTCGTTACGCGGGTTCGACTCGGAACAGGTAGTCAAACAGCCTTCGATCAGGTGGAACGAAAGACGACAGAGGCGACCGACATTCTCATCCACCATTTCGAAATAAAATAAAATAAAATTCCTGTTCACCCATTCACCCATTGCGAACCAAACATAAAGCTCGTCGCTTTTTAAATTACAAATTGAACCATTCCTCTCGAACGTTAAAATTATTTTAATTGCTCCCCTAAAAAATTTAAATAAGAAAATTATTATCGCGATGAATATAAAGCGCGAGGGATTTATCAGAGTAATTAAACAATCCTTGATGGAGGACCGAACAAAACCAAACGTTATTAACGTCTTATTATAATAGGGAGCTATCACGAACTATACTACTCAGGAAAAAGAAAAGTGATTCAGTTCCATAAAAGATAGGGACGAGCGTTATAATTTTAATAAATTAATGACTGAAATGGAAGAAATTCGATAAAAATGGTTGCAAAAATCGGTAATTACTAAATGAAGTACGAGCGAACAGGGCGATAAGACACTCGTTATGCGAGTTCGATTAGGTAGCCAGAGAGACCATCCATCCTATTGAATTGTTATAGCCATTTCAATTCTAATAGGTTTTTGACTGAAAAATTCAATTTTCTTAACATTTTCGACTAATATCATGGTGAATTAATTTTTTTATATAAATAAGAGGGGGAAATCCTATGGAATTGTTATAGCCATTTCAATTCTAATAGGTTTTGACTGAAAAATTCAATTTTATTAACATTTTCGACTAATATCATGGTGAGTTAATTTTTTTATATAAATAAGAGAGGAAAATCCTATTGAATTGTTATAGCCAATTCGATTCTAATAGGTTTTGACTGAAAAATTCAATTTTATCGACATTTTCGACTAATACCATGGTGAGTTAATTTTTTTATATAAATAAAAGAGGAAAATCCTATTGAATTGTTATAGCCATTTCAATTCTAACAGGTTTTGACTGAAAAATTCAATTTTATCGACATTTTCGACTAATATCGTGGCGAGCTAATTTTTTTACAGAAATAAGAGACATCAATCAGGAAGAACGAAAGATGACTAATGCGACCGACATTCCTATCCACCCTTTCGGAATTCGAGAAGGGGATTTCACGGTGCCCCATTGGAATTCCAGCTCGATCCCTGCCTCCCGTTTCCAGCCTCGAGGCAACGAATCCATTTGAAATTGAACCACCACCTAACAACGAAACGACCTATCACCCGTACACCTTGCATCGCATGCCATCGTCTAACCATGGCCGTTCCTCTGCATCCTGCAGCGGAGATAAATGAGATCCGTAATCAATGCGCGAGAGCGACATCGTTAAACCAGATCGAATAATTTCGAACGCGTAGGTATCGGGTGTGACGATCTTCCACGATCTTCCACGATCATCCACGATCTTCCGTGATCTTCTACTACCTGCGTGGGTGCATATCTCTCTGGGGCACAGGATTTCAGATGATAAAATAGACCCATGTTGCACAGAAATTTTATTGCATTTTAAATGAAACGAAATTGGAATATCTTTACCAATAAAGTAAAAATTTGTACTAAAATATCAAACCATGCATTACTGTGCATCAAAAAGGTGGAACACTTTTAACCTCAGTGTGCCCCAAAGAGATATTCGATTCAAACGAAGATCGTGACAACACAGTGGTTGTCATGGTCTCTCTTTCGAGACCGTGAAAGGAGATTTGTATGGAATTATCGGGAAAGATATAAATTTTGAAAATTCCATACGGAATTTATTTCTTTTTTCTATTTTTCTTTAGAGGGAGATAGAAAGGGTAGAGAAGTGAAGGGGTATTTTATATTTTTGAAGGATCGTGAAAACCTGAACGAGAATTTTGTTTTTATTTTAAGCTGAAAAGTATGGATGTGTTCGATACCTTTGGGAGGACTGTGAAAATTTTAAATGAAAATTTTTTGTTACACTGGGAGATATAGATATATTTTGTCTGAGAAGGGTCGTGAAAATTCAAAGCAGAAATTTTTCTTCCTCGAGGTCTAATGATACAGAAGAATTTTACGACTTCGGAAAATAGTTTAGAAAATTTATAGGAAAATGGTTAAAATTTATAACGTGAGTTTCGAAACGAATTCGAGAAATAAAATTTGGATAGGTTCTAATTTATTTTTATATTTTAGAAAATACTTTGATGAAATAGTGACACCACGAAAGAGAGTACACCTGTTCCAAGCTGAAGACATATTTTTCTAAAAATGTTATTTCGATATTTTCATAAAATGTAGCTTAAAATTTAATTTAGAAACACAGTGTATGATATTCGTTCGAATAGCCAGTTTTGCTGCAACAACGATGTTTGCTTACCATTTTTCGGCCCCGAAAGCTGCCAAACGCGAAATATTAAAGTACTAATCGAATAACCATAAGCTGTGCGATATCTCGCGACACATTTCCACGACTAAAACTCGAATAACGATGTATACAGTGCAATATTGTTTACACTCAAACGCAAACCGATCCCAACGCAGCTCGACGTGCATGCCACACGCGGACCATTATCGTCGATGAACAGTTTCAGCGATACACCACTTCTGAAACGATTCGAATCGAATCGTCGATGGCACTGCAAATTACTTCGAAATCACACCGCTGCTGGATAAAGGATCGCGGATTACGAACCGGGCACAAACGTCGCATTCTCGGGCCCTCATTCAATCGGATGACGCACTTTTCGATGGGAATCCGAGCTCCGGAACCGATAAACGTTCCAATTCAAATTTACAGTTCCCATCAAAGAATAACTTTGTTCCAATCGAACTGTAATTTCGTTTCGAGTGGAGATTGCACAGATGAGCAATCCAGATAAGTACTCTAATAATAAAAATAAAATCGAGCAATTTAATTTCTTTTAGAACTAATTAAGGATAAAATTCCTTATCGGCTAATTTCTCGATGGAAGTATCCACTGTCTAAAAAGGTACCCGAATATTTCAGAATATTTCAAAAGACAGCGCACCATCTTCCATCCCCATATTCGTTAAATAAATGTTTCCATATTTCAGGGAACCTCAGCAGCAGGATGCTAATAACGTTATATATTCCTTCCACCCTTATTACCACGCTTCGTCCCCAAGACATCGTTTGCTCTTCGCAGATCACTTTCCCAGCTACTTCAAACAGTATCAAACCCCAAGCCTTGCGTCCCTACCTTAAACAAGATATATACCCTGCGAGAGGGAATCGCGCCTCGCCAATAAATCCCCAGCCAGAGTCAAAACTCGAGAGTTCACGTTCGTCAAACAAGGTCCACCCCATCGTGAAACAAAAACAAACCATCTCGTACACCCCCACTCGGCCGAGATCAATATCCAAAAAGCATCCCTTCGTAGGTATACGCGACTCTGCTTGCTCGTACCCTCGAAAATTAGCCAAGTCGTTGGCCGACCCTTTGAAAAGTAACGCTACACCCCTGCATACCCATTCAAACAACCGGTCAAACGGACGTCATCGGCACCCCATCTCGTCCCGGACTCGAGGCTGCGAATCGATTCGCAATTAAATCGCCTCTTAATAACGAGAAACACGGACCACGCGGGTCAAGAAAGCCCGTGTTTGCGTATGTTTCAGCTCGTTTGAACGTGTTCCAGTCGGCGCGCGCGCGTGTTGCAACGATGTTCGTAAGGTCTGGACGCGTGCAGCCAGTTAATCAACGGATGAACCAAAAGCCAACCGGTCAAACTGGAGGGTGTGTCATTCGTGCTTGCACCCATCAGCTTGGAACGCGTGTGCGTGTGTTCGTGTCTGCGTCTCGATGGAACTACGTGCGTGCTTACCAAGACCCAGCTGCCATTCGGAGCAATCTGGAGGCCATAAATTGCGGCCGGAATATTGGAAGAAGCGGAGTGCTTACGGAGGTCCGGTAACCTGTGACTACGCCGTGATGAATTTCTTTAATAATTGCCACGCGTTCGTGTGCCGCCTCTGACGAGAAGGGTGGATGGTGTTAGAAGGTGCTAGCAAGATTATAGCAAGGGTCGTGGGAAGAAGAGGGCTGACAATGTATTTTTAGCAGTGCAAGATGGACAAGTGAACAATGAAAACGCAAAGAGTCAGTATTTCGATCTTCTCGTGATTTCACAGAAATGGACTCTGTGTTTGAGAATGTTTGACATGGTATTTTGCATTGGAATTTCGCCGTTACCTTTGACATTTTGCTTCTGCTTTGAAAGGCAGAATGTATTATTCTTCTCGGCTTTCTTTCCTATTTTGTTCTACGATGAATTCCTATTTCCAATTTCATTTGTATCGCAGACTTTCTCGAAGACTTTTCCTAGGCTCTGTCACTTTGAGCAATAGATAACCCATCTTCCTTCCTTATATTTTTCATCCATGACAGGAAATTTTTCATCCCGACTCATGCTATTCAGGTATAATACACAGTCACGCTAACAGGCAGAATTAGAAATGAATTTACGAACTACTCGATGAGCCATTATCATCAAGAGTTAGTCGCATCTTCGTCTTGTATTATCTTCAAAATTCCACAGTACATTAATTCAGGATATCCCTCTGAAGTTTCCATAATTGTACTCCGCTATCTACGGAAATGTCTAGAAAGTTGGACATTTTCTTCCGCCAGCATAAAACGGTATTAGAAATTATTTCCTATGAACATCTGTCGAACGACAAAATGGATTCGCGGAAAATGCGGCAATTAATAATTCGCTAGCCAATTGGCACGCAGCAGCCGCCTTTCTATTCCCCGTAAAACAAGCGGAGATGTTCCAAAACAGGAGGAAGAAGGAAATTCCGACGACCAAGAGTGGCAAGGCGACTTTCCACGGCTTTCCGGTAAAATGACCCGCAATTTGCGTATTAATGGCCACTCTCTAGGACCCAGCAATCGCGCGGCCATTGTTTTCGCGGTTAATTTCTATTTTTCTTCCCGTTCTTCCCAAATCCGGTTAACGTCGCTCGGCCACGAAAACGAAGCTGTGCATTTAAATGCAAAATTGCCAGGAGACTCGATGTACTCCGGGACGAAATGCATTCCCGGCAGTTAAATGTTTACCTCGAATTAATCCACTTTTCCATCATCATCTCACCGTTCTTTATTAACACGTTGACTGTCATGGTGGTCATCAGTGACCGGTGTTTGGCTCTACAGTGGAGCCATGGTGATCACCAGTGTTCGTTTATGCTAATTTTTTAAATTTATATTTATATTTAATTTAGAATTATTTATATCTAACCAATTTCTGAATATTTCAACAACGCGAATAAATAGAGAACTTTGAATAGAAGACATTAACACGTTCCGTGCCAAGTCGACTTTTCCCGTCATGATCTTCAAGCCATTTGTTATTTCGGCTAAAAATTGATATGTCATTACACCATCAATCCATGAGTAATTAGCTTGTTCAGAGTAGTTATCACGCCCTGTATCATTTATGGTACACGTGGCGCTGCGATCAGTTCGACTGTAAAAGTCAGTCAGTTCGAAAATTTTCGATTAGTAAAAAGAACTAGAAGAGTAGTGACGTTTTTCAGCCAGTTTTATGCATCCCTTACTTTAAACAAGTCAACCATCACATGTAATTAATAATTATTATATATATAACAATTAAACAAATTTATGTGCTTTGTTCTATACTGCATTTTGTATAATACCTCATTCTTTTAGTGGAAATGTATTTTACAGAATAGAATTTGTCATAAAACATGTTTTCAGCGCATTAAATAAATATGTCTGCGTGTGCAATTTGTGGTACACATGGCACGGAACGTGTTAATAATTCGAACCATTTTTGTTTTGCCATATTGTTTGATAATTCGTCATTATATCGTAAGAATAATGGAAATTTTATTATGGCCCCATAAGAGTACCATATAAAAAGTGAATGACAGTCCAAGTGTTAACACGTTCGCATAAATTATACGATATCGCATAAATAAATGTTTAAGTTTAGACGACGTGGAAACACCTGAAATTTCCATACCAAGTTTGTGCAAAAATAAATTTGCGAGACGATACGCGAATAGTATAAAATTCCTCTTCGTAAGAGTTTTCTGCAACGCGACGGAAGAACGTAAAATCTAGCCAGGCAAAGGGGGTTCCGAGTGCTCCGACGCCAATGGGAAAATCCGTAAGGGGGCACGGTGAATTCTATAAACGTTTTCGTCACGATAATACACGAGTGGGCTGGAGATTTCCGCGGTGAAAATCGGTGAAAGGGCGACGAACGCGAAAGGGGAAATTACAGGACACGCTGCTTGTTATTTTGCAATGGCATTAACAGCGCGCGCGTCCGAGTGGTGACATTATGTGACATTAATGATTGATAAACAAGAACAGACGTCGGTCGAACACGACCACGATACGACCACGATACGTCGTAAAAATAACGGAATGATGTAGTAAAAGGAAGAAAATGTCTGCCAGCCTGAATCCTACGTATTTATTTTATCACGCGGGCCCCTTGGAAATAAGCCTACGTGTGCAATGGGCGCCTGGACGATGAATTTCGTCGGAGGTTTACGTTCGTCTGGGTATCGCGTATAATTTAGCAAGAAACTTTTGCAAAACGGTTCTTCGATATTTTTCTGCACTCCCACCTATATTTAGAAGCTCAAAGCCAAGGATTAATTAACACACCTTCGTAACTGCTTAACAGGGTAACCGCATAGCTGAACGGACATGCAAGGGGCCGAAACTTTTAATGAATAAAAAATAGACGATGATTTTTTTTCATTAGATCAGACAAAAAGAGAGAGAGAGAGAAAAGGAGAGAGAAAGAGAAAGATGGCGTCCTGTAGTGATAAAGCGCGAATAAAATTTTACACCGCGCGATTACGCCAATTCGCTTCGCGGATTTCTCATTAAATCTCGACGCTGGAGAAAAAGAGGGATTTTCTGGATACCTCATGCGTGAAAGATAACAACGTTAATTTCGTCGGTAATTCGACGACGGAACGATTTTTGATCGTAATAAAGGATAACGTTCGAGCTGACTCGGGACGCTTTGGATTTCGTTTTGGATTTTCAACCGCGATCCCGTAGCCGATTATTCCAGTTTATTCGCAGTGGATCGAAGAGCGCTTTTAATACCGGAATCAGCTGAATAACATAATTTAAATTACATCATTCAAATTACGTAATAATATGTTATAATAACGAGACGTTTCTGGCTGAATAAAATTCAGGATTAATTTTGTCACGGTCAGCCGCGCGTTTTCAGTAAATCTAAAAACGTAAATTCCGAAGCTGGTTTCGTTTTAATTTCGTTCTAGGATTAATTATTAAAAAATTGCGAATTACAGCGAGTGGAACATAGGAAAAGAGAGAGAGAGAGAGAGAGAGAGAGAGAGAGAGAGAAAGAAAATAGAT